>NC_043959.1:61438298-61660798 GCF_902148855.1 Sphaeramia orbicularis | reverse complement strand
CATTTCCTGATTTTGTGCTCAAATGAAAAATGGAAAAAACAGATAACGACTGTTTCATCTGATTTTGCTCTTTTCAGTATAGTTCAGTTGTCTGACCTGGAAGAAGTCGTTACTAGGGAAAAAAGAAACAAACAGAATCCTGGCCGGACTGGAGGAATATTTTGCTATAATTAAGCAGCTGTTTGATACGTACTGCATTCACACAAACAATTAATTCGGCTCTGTTTTCTGAATTAATTAACTCAGAAAAACAGAGCCGGAATTTAATTTTTTCAGAAAACAGTTTGTCATTAATTTGGAAAATTCCGTTTATTTATTTTTCCCTAGTAATGACTACTTCCAGGTCAGACAACTGAACTATACTGAAAAGAGCAAAATTGGATGAAACGGCTGCTATCCAGTTTTTCCATTTTTCATTTGAGCACAAAATCAGGAAATGGAAAAACAAACCGTTATCAGTTTTTCATTGCGGTTTTGAAAATGAAAAAAATGAATGTTTTTTTTATTTTGGTTTTAAATTGAAAAACTAATGAATGAATGATACATTGATTATAATTGTTCCATGCAATTAATTATCCACATTAGAGAAAAATAAACTATCTGTGGAACAAACATGTTCCCAAAAGAACAAACAAGAAAATCTAAAAGAGTTCAGTTAAAGGACAGAGAAAATGTGGAGTAAAACAGATAATGTAACCATGAGACTGAAGCTGTAGTCTGATTCATAGTTATGTTATTAACTGTCATTTTACAAAATAACTCTGTCTGTATGACACAAACACAAAAACAACTACAGTCTGGTCCCAATGCCAGACAAAGCATGGACTTCAGACTGTGGATAAAAGTGGACTGAGCAGATGCAGAGGCTTTGATCTGTTAGAAGGTGAACGAGCACAGGTTCAGTGAACAACTGCACTGCTGTTTTGATCATGTGTTATTTATCGGATGGAGATTTCACAACACCAGTACATGTGTGTTCCAAAGGGTTCCTTTACTCTGCAGGTCAGACACTGAGTTATAAGATAAGATAAGATAAGATAAGATAAGACTTTATTTATACCCACCATGGGGCAATTTCACAGTTAACAGCAGTAACTGAAAACAAGTGATTGCAGAGAGAAAGACAGAAAGAAACAAGAAAGCACTCAGAGAGCGCAGACCTCTGCCAAGAGGTCTGTGAAGGACATTTTTATTTCAATAAATATTTCTATAAATAAATTCAATATTATTGACATATTTACATCATCATGGCTGCACATGTAGTCTACATGATGTGATGGGGGGGGGGGGGGGGGGGGGGCTGGTAACTGTTGTCTGTGTTCTTTCCATTTGTCTGTTCTTGTGTTGTAAAATCACAATTCAGATGTGTTGCTGGCTGTTAGCAGCAAAGCAAAGGAGACAAAATGAAAGGAACGACCAAATGAGCTTATGAAATGAAGGGCTACATTCTGGACACCAAGAGGGTTTTTTTTTTTTTTTGGCCTTTTCTATTTGATTTAAAACATTTAAAACCTCTGTGTTGTAAAAGCTGATCATCAAAAGCATCCTTTCCAGCCTCTTTGCAGTTGCAGGTGTCTTGTCAGCAGTTTTACAGATGTCTCTTTTATCATTGCGTTCTCTGGAGAAAACCCTTTTTGGGGCAGATGGATTTTTTCTTTAGTTGTGCAGAAGTGACCACTGGTGGAACTGGTCTCCAGTCAGAGCACAGGTCTGGTATCCAGGTCTTACTCTAGCACAGGGGTTACTCTTGCTCTAGCACAGGGGTCAAACATGTGGCCCGGGGGCCAAAACTGGCCCGCCAAAGGGTCCAGTCCGGCCCTGGGGATGAATTAGAGAAGTACTAAAATTACACTGATGATATGAACAGTCAGTCTTTACTTTAGGGTCCAAATAAAGCCCTACTTTAGTCTCAAGTGGGTCCGATCAGTAAGATACAATCAAAATAACCTACAAATGATGACAGTTCCAAATTTTTCCTGTTTTAGTGTGAAAAAAAAAAAAGTGAAATTACATGAAAATGTGTAAATTTACAACTAGCCTTTCACCAAAAATATGCAAAACTAGAGATGTTTTAAGATAAGTAAATGCAGTATTACTAGTATTCTGCCAGTTACTAAATATTTTGTATTTTTCAGATCCACTGTGATCTGTAAGTTGTAATGCACATTTACTAATGATAAGCAGAGGCAGAATAGAGTTAAAATGTCACTTATTTTTCTGAATAAATGTCAGTTGTTTCATGGTGTTCATGTTATTCACATTTTTAAAAGGACAGTTTGCAGATGTAAACATTCCTTAATGTAATTGAACTGTTTTCACTATAAAACACATTGAAATGTTTGAAGTAGTCATTATTTGTAGGTTATGATGTTATTATTTCAGTGGTCCGGCCCAGTGCAGATCATACTGGGGGGATATGGCCCCTTTGACAGCCCTGTACTAGAGCAACTTCTGATGTCTCTGCTCCACTCATCTGTTAATAATGCCCACTGGGAGTTTTTACTAAAGGGAAACAAACATTATAACCAAAGAATGTGAACTCATATGTCGTTTTGGGACACTTCATTCAAATGTAGGTTTTAAAGTGAGATACAAATTCCAATTAGCAGGATAAGCTTATACTGGACTGCAGCTTATTAGCAGCTAATGAGCCAATCACAGCAGAGGACATCCTCCTTCCAGAACACTGATTCTAGCGTCGTCAGCAGTGTTGTATCAGGTACAATCATTATCATATCTGTACAGTTATTTCACCCTTTTTACAAAGTACAGTCGATGATGCCACATTTAAAAGAATGTCCTCATTCCACTAATCTGATTTCAGTTCTTTCATCTTGATCAGAATTACATGAACACGTCTATCCTTGACTAATATCCTCTTCACTGATTACATATGCAAGCTATTTTAGATTAAATGCAGTAATTTGCACAAAAATTAGCCTGCTGGCCTTCATCAGTGCAGTAATTTATTGGCCAGTCTTATATTTATCTCACTGAAATATCATAACTATGATGCCTATATAGCTGTCCTCAAAACTATAATATCCATAAGCCTCTGTTATGATACTGTAACATTTTCCATCTGCCAGTGTCGCCATCAGCAGGTATGAGTTTAACTAAACATTACCAAGCAACCTGTCATAGTTAAATGGTAATTTAACCAATAAATATGTACATTAAGAGTTTAACCCATAAAGACCCTTTTTTATATTGAACCTTTCCTTAATAATTTAGCACTTTTTATTATAATATTATCCTCTGCATTTTGCACTTTTCAGTAAAAATCAGGCATTTTCCTGTATTGAATTCACTGATCATTAGGCCTGTAACAGTAAACATACTGAACTGAACCGTTTCAGTCCACAGCTGTTTGGTTCAGTCCACAGCTGAACCCAAACAGCACAGTATGATGAGAAAAACAAAAAGGAACAAAAGACGTGGTTCCATGCAGAACTTTAAATCCAACCCAGTTCCACACAGACATGTTGAAGGAGCGCACACTGACCCGAAATATGAAACAGCAGCTGATATAAGGTAAAAAAAAACAACAAATATGATGTGAACCTGAAAGGAAGAGACTGAAGACCCTCCAGCATCAGTCCAGTCCAGTTTGGATCAGTTCAGGTCCAGGTGAAGAGACGCTGATAATGGACGGTGTTTACTGCTGATGAACTATGATAGTTCTCAAACACTGACACTAGCTCTGTCTCTCTCTCTGTCTCTCTCTCTGTCTCTCTCTCTCTCTCTGTCTCTCTCTCTCTCTCTCTCTCTCACATATGCTGTATAATGGAGGAATAGAACCAGGGAGTTGGATGTTGAAAGTATTTAGTTTCAGTTCGTTTCACACCAGCGTTAGTTGCATAGTTATGGGACCACACCCTAGGGTGGTCCAAAAAATGTTTTTTCAGATTTCTGGATTCGAACCCTGCATTTGGTTCCATATCTGACCAAATTACTTCGGCCCCAAATTTTATGCAATAAATTAATATTCAGAGGCGTCACAGACAGGTGCAGATGTCTGTATATACTGCTAACAGAACTAGCCAAATGAATAAGGCAGATTAGAATAATTTGTTCATTTATTCTCCAAATCAAACTGACACTCACATAAAAATGTTCCTTAGAAAGTCCAACAACCACTGTTGGTTTATTGAAATGACCAAAAATGTTCCTGTGTTCTTTGACAACTTGTTGCCAGTACTGTTTGTGATCTGCATTTGTTGTTCGGCTACAGTTGAAGTCTTGAATTAAGCTCCGCCCCTCTGTCAGTGACATCATTGACAGCTTTAGTGGAATGCCCAGTTTTCTCCTCCTTCTGAAAGTCTGCATCATCAGCCCAGGTCTACTGGAGGAACTGTTCAGAATGTTTGTGGCAGATCCAAAGGTTCAAACAACGCATGGTGCTGGTGGAGACAAAGCCCTGATCTGCTTCCCTTCACATCTGATGGATGAAGGACATCCCAACGCTTTAGAGGAACCAAAGAACCTGCATTAACATCATGGTGTCCACCATCAGCTGCTTCTGCTCTGGTGTCACACTGGAGTCACAGAATGGACCACAACCAGTTTCTACACTCCAGTACCACAGATGTGGGCGGAGTTACTTCATCCATATATTACTCCAGTACCACAGATGTGGGCGGAGTTACTTCATCCATATATTACTCCAGTACCACAGATGTGGGCGGAGTTACTTCATCCATATATTTACTCCAGTACCACAGATGTGGGCGGAGTAGTTACTTCATCCATATATTTACTCCAGTACCACAGATGTGGGCGGAGTTACTTCATCCATATATTTACTCCAGTACCACAGATGTGGGTGGAGTTACTTCATCCATATATTTACTCCAGTTCCACAGATGTGGGCGGAGTTACTTCATCCATATATTTCCAGCTGAATCCCTCAGACCTTGGTTCTGATAGTCCTGCTCTTCTCTTACAGCTCAGCTCGTCTTTGCTGAAATGAACAATTAGTCCATTTCCAGGAAACTTCAGCAACTTGTGCAACCTCTAAAACATCTGCTTTTCTTCCAAATTTTTTTCCTAAATCATCTTTTGAATGAATAAACCTAATGCAGGGTTCTAACTGAGGTGATCTGAAACTGTATGTTGTACCAGGATTGTTGGACCACCCTACTGCACCCCCACGTACATAACTGCGACCCACACCCGTGTTTTGACTAATTACACCCTAGCTGTCCTAAAATAAATAATTTGGTTCATTTTGTTGTCAGTGTTTCTCTTCAGTTTGTTTTTAACAGAACACCAGTTTACCCTCTTGTTAATGTTGCACTTCATGTGGAATTGTTTTGTTGTTCTTTTTCTGCAGAATGTGAACTGACAGACCTGGGATTTATTTGTGTTGTTTGTTCAAAACTACCTTTCAGGGAAAAGTACAATACTAATATTTACAGTACATTTAATAATATTTTATTTATTTTATTTTCTATTTAATTTATAGCAGCAGAATTATATTATTCCTGTTTTTCTATATTCTATTGTCTCCAAAAACTGGGAGAATTTTTTTTTCAAAAATTCATAATAAATGCATTAAAGACATTTTGAGGGGTTTTCTTTCTTCCTGTACCGAACTGAAAATAAAACTGAACCATGGCTTTGAAAACTGAAAACATACCAAACTGAAAATTTTGTGTACCGTTACAGGCCTACTGATCATATAGATCAGTTCTTAAAACCTAAAGATGTATTCAGAGGTTGTTATATTATCACAGAGAAGATAAAAAAAAAAGTGACTTTTTCAGCAAAACACAACGCTGCAAACCACTGCCATTTATCAAAACGCATGGATTTATTATTGAACCAATGGTGAACATGATGGTGTTTCCATATTGACTACAGAGTCTATAAGCATTAAAAACAACAACAAAAAAACATGTCTGATGCTGCTAACCTGGCAAACTGATTTGTACTGTAATTATGTGAATGTATTGATAGTATTAAAATAAATAAATAAACTTTATTGCAGACACAGGTCCATAAACCACAAACACACAACATACAGAATAAACAGAATAAAACAGAATAAAAAGGAGATACAAAAATATCTATAATATAGTATTAGTGGTTCAGTTATGAAATATTTCAGATAAGGTGATGCTTTTGGTGGCTGTTGAGGTCTTTGAGGTTCAACACCACTGCTTCAAGTACGGCTTCAGTGAAACACACAACGCTGAAGCGCCAGAGCACATTAGCATGCAGAGTGAAACAACTAATCACAAATATGTGATCAATATCAGCACCTGTTTCAGTCTAGTGGGAGCTAATGAACCCAGCCTGCAGAGTGAACCCACTAATCCCAGTAGAATAGAGTATCCTTCCAGTGGATCCGTTCTGGTACCAACCAGTTCAGAAGTGGTTGATGACACTTTAGCAGCACCTGTTTATGTGGTCAATACTTCAAACACATTCTCTGTCTTTTACCAGCCAAAGGGTGGAAATAAAGCCAAATGAATTCAAAATAAAGGACACAATGTAGGCCACGGGCCAGGGTGGTGCCCCCCCCACAGTCCTATAAATGTGCTCTCATTGGATTCCTTGGGATGTTTAGATTACAAATGTAACTGGTAACAGTAAAAAAAAACTGGGACCTCACTGGGACATATCAACAGTTTTATTGACCTCTACTGTAAAACTGACAAAATGGCTGAACGGAAAATCTGGTAATTTTACCATTTGATACAAAAACTCATTAATCCTCTTTTTTTTTGATAATTGAACATATAAAGCACAAAATAAAACCTAATTGTGTGCCAAGGAATCCAATGGTAGCACATTTATAGGATTGGGTGGGGGGGCGCGTGCAGGAGCGACCATCCTGGGCCCGTGGCCCTAATGTATTAACATGATGAACAAGTCAGGAAAGTGTTATTTTTAAGTAGCTTTAGGGGAGCAAGGGCAAGATTTGGTTTAGAAAAGCAACTTAGCCTCCCATGAGAGAGAGCAGCAGCCTTAGAATATGTGACCTGTTACTTTGGTCCATTATTCAGTCTATTTATTTTCTGTACCTTAGCGCGTCGGGGGGAAAACAACAGAAATAAGCTAACCAGCTGATATAGGCTGCCCGAACGGCGGCGGCGGGCTGCGAGGACACTCCCTGCAGCCTCCGAGGTGGATTTGCAGCCACTATTAACTACCAGTGTGTTCAAAGATTTGGGTTAATAAATTACACTGGGCCACAAAAGGTAAATTCTGAAGAGCTCGAAGGAGAAGGGACTGGCTTTGGATAGGAAACCATAAAAGTGAGTTAATGTGCCATGAGGGAATATCTATGGTAGTATTAGTAGATAGCCATACATCACCCTCAGCTCCTGGAAGAATCATTTCTACAGCCAAGTGTGCTGTTTGTTGCAACAGTGCAGAGGATGTGTGATCTTTCACACAAGCAGGGTCACTTGTCTGATTCAAGGCTCAATTCACCCAAATCACACACACAAAAAAATAAATAAAAAAGCTCCCAGCAGATATCCAGGCTGGAGAAAGGACTTCACTTTACCCTCCAGTATCCAGGTGTGCTTTTTAGGCACACTTTGCACTTCCTGTTAAAACTTCATATTATTTTTCACAGTTTAAATAAGGTTAGAATTCAAAAGTTGTTCATTTTTGCATGATCTTTAAAATTCTGTCCACCAACTCAAATGTGCACATTGTAAACAAAAGAAAATGACCAGACTAGCATCTGTCTGCCAAGTGTGCATAAAAACACACTATTTCTACACTTAGAACCACTGTTTTTGATCCAAAGCCTTTAAGGCATAACTCCTGCTTTTACTGAGATCTGAGCTTCATTTGAGAGGGGAGGGCTAAAGTCATTTATTAACGATGTTAATGTTGGAGTTAATCATTGACATATGCCAGGCTGCAAAATCCAATAATATTAATCCAGTTTTTATGTAGTATTTTGACAAAAACAAACATATTTTGTTTTTGTTTTTTTCATCAAAAAATGTACCGACATCATGATGAAAAGAGATCGTTTAAAGGGTTAAAAAAAAAAGTAAAATGAATGATTATTTGATCTGTATGATTAGGACTGACCTGGATTTACAAAAATAAATCTAATTAGAGCAGAAAAATAAATCAATATATAATATTTAATAGTTTGATTTATAGGTGTGCATTTTACGCACACTTGGTGACAGATGCTAGTATTTTTGAACATTTGACCTAGCGCCAAAAATAATAATGCAAATTAACCAGTGTTGGAGTTAATCATTGACATATGCCAGGATGAAAAAATCTAATAATATGTGATCCACTTTTTATGTAGTATATTGAAAAAAAATATTTTTTCTGTTTTTGCATTCAAAAAAATGGTTTGTTTCCATTACAAACAGGGCATTTAAAGGGTTAAAAATGTGACAATTATTGAGTATTTGGTATTTTTATTTACGGCTCAAGTTGATGAAATAGAAAAAAGTGTAAAAGAATTAAAAACAAAGTGTATGAAACATTTTTTGACATTATTCCACAAGTGTGCCAAAAAGGCCCACTTAGTGCTCACTGAGGGCCTTGGAGGACAGGACACCAGAGGGTTTAAACAGATTTTTATGAAATGCCTGCACTCAACCCAATTACAAAGAACGGATTGAATTTTTTGCTGCTTAACTGAAACGTGAGACTGTGTTTAAACAAAAATTAGATTCAAAGCTGTTTTTTTCATTGTTAAAAACATGCAGAGTTGGATAGAGGAAAAAAAAAGCGACTACATCTGAGGCTAATTTAAACCATAAAGGACCCAACAGTGTTTTTCTATCATCTCCCAAATGACATTTTTTTCTATATCTACCCTCTCTTAAGTGATTTATCACCATTTATTACAATATTATCCTCTGCATTTTATCAGGATAAATCAGGTATTTTCCTATATTTTATTCATGTAGATGTTCATAAAAGCTCAGATTAAAGTTGAGGGTCATTATATCAAAAACAGAGAAAACTGAAGAGAAACTGACTTTTTCAGCAAAATATATCATTAACTGAACATAAAACAAGTGTGTCCATCCACTGTCATCAGTCAAAACTCCATGGGTTTTACTGGTGAATCAATGTTATAGAAGATGACGGTGTTTCCATGGTAACTACAGAGCCTCTGAACGTCCAAATGGGTCATACTGTATCTGATGACCATGAACAACGTAAAACTGTATTTTACACTAATATTGACATGGATTGATAGGATTAATCCAGTGGTTCCCAAACTTTTTTACAGTGGAGTATCCCCCAAAATACACTTTTTTAGCCAAGTACCTCCAACTCTCGCTTCAGCATTTTTGAGTGAAAAAATTTGGTAAAATTTTCAAAACTTTGTAAAGAAACAATATACTGTATATTTAACTGTAAGATAAAAATAAAAATGTTTTGAAGTACATTTTGTGTGCAAAATATAAACTGAAAAGTCCCCTCTTTCATTGATAGTAAATAAATTGATCATTAATTAACAAATGAATATTTTAGCAACAAAAAATAATTACTCAGCTTCTCAAACTCATTTTGAATAATATAAAATAGAAACATTCTTAAAATATTACCAAAGCTTAAACAAGATGATTGATAATAAAGCTATTAAATGAATGGACTTACTGTGTTTTATATTTCAGTATTAGTTGTCATTATTTCTTTTGTATTTAGTACATTATGACTTATTTCATGTATTTTTCCCCAAAAAATTTCAAGTAACCCCCCCCCCCCACACACACACACACACACACACACACACACACACACACTGACATTATTTCTATATTATTCTGTTATTATTTCACTGGTCAGACCCACGTCAGATCAAATTCGGCTGAATTTGTCTCCTGAACTAACATGAGTTTGACAGCCATGTTTTAAAGGGTAGTTGGCAGATGTAAACATTTTCATCAGAAAATTTTACTTTTTTCACTCTAAAACAGAGAGGAAATTTGGAGTTGACATTATTACCTCCGCCAAGGAGGTTCTGTTTTTGTTTGTCTGTCTGTTTGTCTGTCCGTTAGTGTGCAACATAACTCAAAAAGTTATGGACAGATTTGGATGAAATTTTCAGGGTTTGTTGGAAATGGGATAAGGAAGAAATGATTAAATTTTGGTGTGGTGATCGGGAGTGGGGGGGCCCACGGGGGGGCCCATTTCCAACAAACCCTGAAAATTTCATCAAAATCTGTCCATAACTTTTTGAGTTATGTTGCACACTAACGGACAGACAAACAGACAGACAAACAAACAGACAGACAGACAAACAAACAAACCCTGGCAAAAACATAACCTCCTTGGCGTGGGGGGGGGCCACAGGGGGGGCCACTGATCAGCCTTGGCGGAGGTCTGCGCTCTCCGAGTGCTTCTAGTTTCTATATTATTCTGTTATTATTTGACTGGTCTGGCCCACTGCAGATCAAATTCGGCTGAATGTGGAACTGAACTAAAATGAGTTTGACAGGCCTGGCCTAAAGTCCAGACTTCCATACTGCGTCACATGTGGAACCTGACTGAGTCTACTGTGGTTCTATGTCTGTTTGAGAAAGAAGGAGCAACAGAAACCAAAGCAGACATGGAAACACAACTGCAGCACAGACAAAAGACCCAGTGGTGCACAGGACAGACCTGGACCCACAGACACAAGGACCTGGGTTCAATTCAACACCAGGACATGGGGGTGGGGCCTTTAGGCCAAGGGGGTGGGACCTTTAGTCCATGGGGGTGGGGCCTTTAGGCCATGGGGGTGGGACCTTTAGTCCATGGGGGTGGGGCCTTTAGGCCATGGGGGTGGGGCCTTTAATCCATGGGGGTGGGGCCTTTAATCCATGGGGGTGGGACCTTTAGTCCATGGGGGTGGGACCGTTCTGTGTGCAGTTTGCATGTTCTCCTCATGTCTGTGTGGGTTCTCTCCAGGTACTCTGGCTCCTCCCACCATCCAAAGATTGCCCATAGGTGTCCTTAAGTAGCTGGGATAGGCTCCGCCCCTGTGACCCTCGTGAGGATAACGCAGGTTCAGAAACTGAATGAATGAATGAATGAATGTGTGGTAGCTGTCTGTTCTGACTGCTGCAGACTCAGGTGTTCAGGACATCCCAGATGATGCCAGTGCATCCATGGGTGGAGCCCACAGAGCAGGGCCATGGGTGGAGCCCACAGAGCAGGGCCATGGGTGGAGCCCACAGAGCAGGGCCATGGGTGGAGCCCACAGAGCAGGGCCATGGGTGGAGCCCACAGAGCAGGTCTGTCAAACTCATTTAGGTTCAGTTCCATATTCAGCCCAGTTTGATCTGCAGTGGGCCAGACCAGTGAAATAATGACTGAATAACCTAGAAATAATGACAAATACAAGTTTTTAATTTTGTTTTAGAAAAAAAAAATTGCACATTTCAGGTTGTTCATCTTGTTTTTATTTATGTATTTATTTGTATTTTATTGTGAAGGAATAGTTTTGTAAATGTAAATATTTTCTCAGTGTAATGTGATTTTTTTCACTTAAATTTTTTCCACATAATTTTTCACAGTAAATGTGTGTTTGTCATTCTTTGTGGTTTGTTGTGTTGTTCTTTTGACTGTAGATCCCATTGGTCTGTATGTGGAACCTGAACCAGAAGCATTTGTTCAACCTGGACTGTTCAGGTTCAGTTATGCACTTTCATCCTGCAGGGCCGCAATGGAACCTTTGGCGGGGGGCCAGATTTGGGCCCCGGGCCGCATGTATGACACCTGTGCCATAGAGGGAACATCATCTGAGTGTCAGTATCCAACTACCAGAGTTGAACAGAGTGAAATGGAACAGAAACTCTTGAGTCAGTCATATGTGAATAAAGTGTGAAGTGCACATGTGTAAAAGTCTGTCCAGAGGACCAGAACCATGTCATCAGTAAAGTCTTCCTTAAATCTTGTATTTATCTTTATTATTTCAGTGTTCAGCTCTGTTTGTCTGGAACTCAAACCTGTATTTTGCTGTAAAGGGGCTTTAGAAAACAGACATTGTGTTCAACTAGATTTACTGTTCTGAGCTTCTTTCTATTTCCAGTTTTTAGCCTAGAATTGAGTTGTTTGATCTTAAAATCTCCTTATTTTCACTTCTATATCAGCTGATACAAAAACCTATGAAGCTGATATTACAGGGACACTGGAAAATACCAGGAAAAGCCATTTGTGGACACTTCAGACCTGATTATATGTGATTTTCTGGGTTAAAATGAATGTTTTTTGGTGTTTTTGATGGGCCCTTCATACTTTGAGGTGTGTGTGTGTGTGTGTGTGTGTGTGTGGGGGGGGGTCATCAAATGTTGATAGATTTTACTGAAATTTTTTGGGGGGCTATTATCATATTGGAGATTAACTGGTTTAAATTACACCGTGATCTGAAGAGAAAAGTGATTTTTGAGAGGCCCTAGTTTGGGTCTTTGTGGGTTAAATGCATTTTGGAAAAGCAGAAGCATACAAGTGAAAAATACCCATGATGCAGCAGATGATCCTCTTCTGAAGAGCTGTCCTTCCTGTTATGTCAGACCAGCTGTTTCAATTACACACAGGCAGGAAGATGCAAGATGTTTGTTTCTCATTCCATTCATTTCCATCACGTCTATCATTTCCATCTTTGCCATTCTGTCTTTCATCTATTTTAAAAGTACTCGAACAGTAACAGATGGGTAGGAGGCAGTTCTTCTCTGGCGTCTATTTGGCTGATTATGTCAGATGCTCACAAAGCCAGACACACAACACTTTTCTTTATTATGACTTATGTAACGCTGAATCACACATGGTTACACAACAATAACTCCCACTGTTTAACTTTGTTTCTTATTATTTATCCTTTTGTCTTTACATAAGATTCAGCACCTCTTCATCTGGTGTGTAAGATCAACTCTGAATCTTCACTTACTTTACTTTTCATTAATTTGAGGGTTTGGGATTGTAATTTAATTACAATATTAGATATATACCTCTAAATGACTCATAGATAAATGGAAAAATGGCAGAATGTATACATCAAGACAGCGTTTATTTTTCTGAACTCAGAGATGGTTTGTTTCAGTGGATTCATGATGTTTTTAAAGTCATTATAGTGCTGATCGTGGTCATTAGAAACACTGGATGGAGAAGCCATGATGTCACCCACTGGCTCATAAACTCAAGTTTGTAAAGCAGTAGTTTGCCATTTGGCTGTGACCATGTTGCCTCTTTAGAGCCACAAATGACCATATTTAGACATAAGAGGCAGAGCTACAGGAGTACAATGTTTCCCTTTGACTTTGTTCATACTGTATATGTTCTATTTTCTGTGCAGAGATGGAAATATAAAAGACAGTTAATGCAAACTCACCCGTTTGTACTCTTTCATTCCTTCATCCAATGAGAATCGATAAGAGAATCAGATCGATAAGCAATATCGATAATGGAATTGGAATAGTTGAACTCTTATCACTTCCTGTCCCTACTTACAAACTAAAGTTTGTAAAGCAGTAGTTTGCTGTTTGGCTGTGACCCTGTTGCCTCTTTAGAGCCCCAAACAGTGGCGGTTCTAGCTTGAATGATGCCCTGGGCGAGAACCCCCTCCGACCCCACCAGGGAAGCTGGAAATAGCATCTGGAAATAACCCATTTTGGTGCTGATAGTCTCATTTTAACCTGCAGATTACGATCAGGCATATACCTAAAAATCAGACTTCTTCAAGGTCACGCAGAAAGTCTGTTCAGCATCTTTAATAATACTGAAATTCCATTTTCCCCAGTGAAGACAGGGTCTGCACTGAGGTCACTTCCCCCCAGGCCACGCCCCTCTCAGTCAGACTGAGTGTCTTAAACCAACCTGTTCAACATGACGGAGTATAGCAGTAAACACAGCCAGAGAAATGGAACATGGGAAATCTGAAATGAAATGAAGGACAGTTGGACTGGACATGGATCTGTACGAGCTACCAAAGAACACGTGGTCCATGAACACTGACATGTGGACACAAATGGAGGATCCAGACCTGATCCAGGGGGGAGGGGATCAGCGCTAGAGATCGACCGATATGGGTTTTTCAGGGCCGATACCGATTATTAGTAGTTAGAGGAGGCCGATAACTGATATTTGGAGCCGATATTCATTTGCAGTAACAGTGTAAAAACTGGTGTGAAAAATTTGGAATAATGCAAACACTAAACTTCATTTAAATGCCTAAAGCATGTTTATTTAATCAAATAAATAGAAAATAATAGCTCCAGAAGTGCATGGATTTCCTAGACTCAGAAGCATCTCTTATAAAGTTGAATAAAAGCTTAAATAAATAGCTCCCTTAAGTTTTTCCACAGTAAATAAAGTAAAATTTAAATAGAACTATAATGACTTATCTTTGTTTGAAGTTCAAACACAACACAAATACAGGGAGACTCTGGTAAACTCTGGGGCCACATGCTGACATCTGCTCAACTCATCATGCTTCATTTATTACAGCATTTGGGAAGGCTTAAGTTGATTTCATTATTAAATTTTATATTTTACCATGCGATAGCAGGGACCCTGTCATTCAAAACTATGCTGATACATTATTAATGATTAATCTGACAAAAGCTCCATAAAAAGTCTAATAGTGTCTATGAGTGCAGTTAAACTCCTGACAGAACCCAAACAGCCTTTAGGGCTTTAATGAGCACACACAGGATTTACAATGTTCCACCATGTTCAGATCAATCACTTCTGAATTTGACTCTGTCATCTTCACTTTAATTTTCAGATCATAGGACTAGAAAGCTCACAGCAACATTAGTAGTTGTGAGTTGTAGAGTTCTTCATGTGACTTTAACGCAAACACACACTATTACATTACAAACCAACACAGTCTCATCCTAAATAGTCAGAAACCAACGCATGTGGTCAGAGCCCCACAGCGGCACTACTTGACGTGGGGGGGTACTCCTTCCACGTCAAAATCCGACGCAGAAGGAGTACGCACCGCGGAGAGGTGAAGTTTTCTGGTGTGAGAGAGAACACGTGTCAAAGGTAAAGGCAGAAAACTCTTCTGAAACTGGACTAAACATCCCTGTGCTCTACATCTGATAACTACTACTAATGTTTCAGAAGAACGTCAGAGCAGAGGAAACATTAGCGGCAGCTCTGCTAACTCAGATGACCTCCATAATACGTGTGTGAATTAGACTGCTGATAATATGGAGATGGAAACAGTCTGTGAGAGAAAAGCATGTGTGTGGGATTAAGAGAGAGTGCCGAAAAAACTCACTTCACTTGTTTTATGGAAGCACGCTGAGGTGGAGTCTGATGAGCTTTTACCAGAACATGAGTTCAGTCTGGTTCTAAACGCTCTGTGTATTAGTAAGAGAGAACATGTATAGAACACAGTCTGATCCCCAGTCAGTCCCAGTCTGTGTGTGAGGACAGCTTCAGCCTCAACCAATCAGAGGGCAGAGAGAGAGAGAGAGAGGAGGAGATAGAAGAGAGAGAGAGAGGAGAGAGAGAGAGAGGAGAGAGAGAGAGAGAGTAGAGAAGAGAGGATAGAGAGAGAGAGAGGGAGAGCAGGAGTCTGAGAGAGAGAGATGAGAGAGAGAGAGGAGATGAGATAGAGCGAGAGACGGAGAGAGGAGAGAGGCGGCTGCATCTGAGCCGAATAACCCAGTTTTAAATTGATTTCTTAATATCAGCCCGTCGGATAAAAAAGGCCGATACTGATATATGTCAACTTCCCAATATCGGTGCCGTAATCGTCGACCTCTAATCAGCACTGTTTGGACCTTGAAACAATAATTACATGGTTTCATCCGGACTGACAACCATGGTCCAAAAACTAGGCCCAGAACCAGTCTGATCCAAAGGCCCAAAACTAGGGCCCCAGAACCAGCTGATCCACAAAGGGTCTAAAACTAGGGCCCAGAACCAGCTGATCCAAAGGCTCCAAAAACTAGGCCCGAACCAGCTGATCAAAAGCTCCAAAACTAGGCCCAGAACCAGCTGATCCAAAGGCTCCAAAACTAGGGCCCAGAACCAGCTGATCCAAAGGCTCCAAAACTAGGGCCCAGAACCAGCTGATCCAAAGGGTCTAAAACTAGGGCCCAGAACCAGCTGATCCAAAGGCTCCAAAACTAGGACCAGAACCAGCTGATCCAAAGGTCATTTCCAGTAGACCGTGGACTGACCCCAGTGAATATATGCAGGATCTACTGGGACTGAGCAGATTTACTGAGTCTAGTTCAGATCCAGTCCTTTATCCAACACAGATACTACTGCTGTGGACCAGCAGGGCACCACTGCATTCTGGGAAATCAGCAGATTTACACCACCTGGTTTAAATTAACACATTATTCTGATAATATTATGGCTTTATTGTCAGAATATGACGACTTTAATCTCATAAACCAATGACATTTTTGTTAAATTATGAGTTTTTTTTATAACTACAACTTTATTCTCAGAACATTGTGATTCTTTTTGTATTGGACTTTACTCTTATAAAATTCCAGGTTTTATCTCCATATTTTATGTCTTTATACTCGTAGTGCCCAGTGTTTTTCTTTTCTTCTGTGGTCCTAATACTCCGTCGTAGCTTTATTCTCCAGTTCCTCCGTATTTGTAAAACTAGGTTGGCCTCAGTTTCAGTTAGTTTACTAATCATGTAGGAGCACAAGGTTCACAATCACAAACTGAAGACAAAAACCAGGAAAGATCTGATCATGAAACCAAGAGCTGCACTAAGAAGGACCGTTAGCCAAAACAATAGGTCATTTCAGGTCTGACTGGACCCAAAAATACAGCATCAGTGAATGTTAGCTGACACCAAACAGGACCCACAGATCTAGGTTTGGTTTCCTGGGTTTGTGGATCCATCTCCTTCTCTTTTCTTTGTCTTTGGGTGTCTGTAAACGATAGCTCCCACTGCTTTAAGAACCTGAAAATACAATCAACCAACAACAGCTCTGCCCCATTTGGATTCAGTATTGTTCCTCAGTTTAGACAGGATTGAAGCCAGCGCTGTCACTCATCTGCCTCTGTCTGACACTCAGTGGGCGGAGCCGTGGTGACTTCCGCTAGCGCTGACGTCACGTACAGACCCTCTATAAAGGATCAAATAGAAACTGCAGATCCTTTTCATTTATCTTTTTTATTTTTGTTTTGTTACTTAATGTAGTTGCTCGTAGCCTCATGTTCTTCATTGGGTCAACTCTGGCAGAGTGTACAGTGACATTTTAGCAGCAGTATGATGAAGGCTGTTCTCTGTTTTCATATAGCAGTGTTTCTGCACAGAGGCAGGTCTATAAATGGTTTTCCCAGATCAGTGTGAAAGAACTTGACTGGTCTGTACAGAGCACTGACCTCTGGTTCAAACACAAACACCGATTACTGGCCAGGCCTTATCTCCAAATATCAGCTTCTGGTGGCTGAGAATGGAGCAAAGGCCTGCAGCAGGATTTCACAAATCTGATAGGAACTCCTCACAAAGCAGGAAACGTGACTGTAGCATCATTTCTGAACCCATGTCTGTTAAATACTGTTTTCAAGCATCACCAGGGGTTTTAGTTTAATTCCAATAAGGTGTTAACACTGATGAATGAATTCTATGTTGTCATGTGTCAATCAGTCAAAAACATATATCAGTAGTCGCTTTTCCATTGACCCTCACATTGTGTGAATATAACATGCAAGTAAAAATGTAGCTAATGGAAAAACGACAATTTCACCAAAACTCTCATTTTTCAATTAAAAGTTTTTGCACTGGCAAGAGGTGGTAGGGCAATTGGTATATCACACAAAACTGTGATGGACAGACCTTTTTCTGTAACTAGAGTCAGGTGAATGAAAAACAAACGGATGTTGACGGACGTTACAACAAACGAAGAAGAGGAGTTTTAACAGAAACGTGTGGACACACCAGGAAACCAAGGTTCTAATAGTTTGGGATTTTTCATTATAATTTAGTTTTATTTACTTTAGACTTTTTTTTTTCTCTAATTCAGTTCATTTTATTTAGTTTTTAGAGCAGGTTTGCTAGTTTTTATTAGTTTTCATTTTTTTCTAAATGCTTAGTTTTAGTTTAGTTTTAATTTAGTTTCAGTTTAGTTTCAGTTTAGTTGTAGTTCAGTTGTAGTTCAGTTGTAGTTCAGTTGTAGTTTAGTTGTAGTTCAGTTGTAGTTTAGTTGTAGTTCAGTTGTAGTTCAGTTGTAGTTTAGTTGTAGTTCAGTTGTAGTTTAGTTGTAGTTCAGTTGTAGTTCAGTTGTAGTTCAGTTGTAGTTTAGTTGTAGTTCAGTTGTAGTTCAGTTGTAGTTCAGTGGTCTCTTTTCTCTTCTTCTCTGTGCTCCTATTCAAATCAATCCCAGACAGGACTCTGCTGCTTTAGTCTCCATGTTTCCAGGTAGAGTGGGGACCAGAAGACGACTGGAAACCACAAGTGAACACAAGTGACGGAGCAAAAAGTGTCGTATGGTGCCGCTAGCTAAAATTGCTCAAGCGAAATAAATCGATTTCATATCAATTCAACATTGACAATGACGAAAACGAAGGGAATTTTATCTATAATTTGTATCTGTTTTAGTTAGTTTTGTAAACACGCAATACAATTTCAGTTAGTTATCATTTTTTTCTTCTAATTATAGTTTTTAATTATTTCAGTTAATGAAAATGTTTTTACAATTCTAGTTTTCATCATTTCGCTAGTTTTTGTTAACGATAATAACCTTGCAGGAAACCAAATCATGTTTTTAATTTAGTACGGGCTAGAGGGGTAATATATAACTAGAAAAGCACTTGGAGAGCGCAGACCTCCGCCGTCTGTTCCTTGTGCCAGTATCAACATTGTTATGACCTGAAGGTTGCGATATATTTAACACAGGATACCAGAGGTGATAGGATTCAATTTACACAGTTGTTTATTTTTTTACTTAAAGGTAAGTATAAACTTCCTGTTGTTAACCCCTTCCCGTGCCCGAAACAAAAAAAACCCACAGTTGCAGAGGAAAAACAAGGACCAAGGTGAGCCGGCAAACTGAACAAAAGGACGGTATGTGGCTCAGACCAACCCTGTACAAGACCGTCAGACCTGGCCACAGACCGCTACCCCTACCCTAATAAACACAACCCTGTACAGGACCGTCGGACCTGGCCACAGACCGCTACCCCTACCCTAATAAACACAACCCTGTACAGGACCGTCGGACCTGGCCACAGACCGCTACCCCTACCCTAATAAACACAACCCTGTACAGGACCGTCGGACCTGGCCACAGACCGCTACCCCTACCCTAATAAACACAACCCTGCAACTAAAGCCTGTCAAAAGAAAAACCCAGAACAGGATGTCCGGACTCACCTGGTAACACAAAAAAACAACAGCTAACAAAATGCTACGGCGCAGCCCACATGTCGCTTCAGAACGGCGGCACAAACCACTGGGTGCACATCTGGGCATGTGCGTTCTGGAGTGGCATCAGAGGTGGAGCAGGAGGTGAGGAAGAGAGAGAGAGAGAGAGAGAGAGAGAGAGCCCAGCACCCGTTCAATGTATAGGCTCTGCACTGGCAGGAAAACCAATTGGCCACCTATAAAAAAAGAAAAAAAAACAAAAAAACACTATATACGAAATATTATACCAAAAATGTTATCAAGGCAAAAATAACAACAAAGAGAGAGAGAGCAATAATCACCCAAAAGAGTAAAGTAAGAATTATAAGAAAAAACAAAAAAACCTCACAAAAGACAAAGCGAAGGGGGGGGCAGAACATAACACATGCTTTAAGAAGTCATGAGCTACAGCATCAACACTGCCAACTACAGGTAAAGCCATGACTGTAATTCACTTTGTAAACTTGGACTTTCATTATGATGAGGCTCCAACATTCACTCATTCATTTTTGATAAGTCTTTTCTGATGACCTCTACAGGGTTGCTGGGATACTGGAACCTATTCCAGCTGCTTTTTCTGGACACGTCCCCTGTTCATCACAGGGTTAAAGTATACAGATGGAAAACATTTCACTCACATTCACTTATGGGGGATTTTGAATCATACATGACCTCTTGGAGGTGCATGGTTTTGGACAGGGATGCACCGATACCAGCATCGGGTACCAAATCTGATACTCAGCATATGTTCTTGTACTCGTACTAGTAAAAGTACTCCAATACAACTGCACCGATACTACTTACAGCAGCAGGTACAGAATAATGTGAGCGGTGTGGGGGTTTTTCTAAATAAATGAGGCTGATCAAAGTAAGGCTGACTGACAGTAGCGTTCCAGATACAGACAGATACAGACGCAGCCTTCTGTCTGTAATCTGAGTACATTCCATCTGTTTTCCAGCTGATGGAGGATGAGTACCCAGACAGAGAATACCAGCAGAACTGTGGAGGTAGAGGATCTGTTCAAAGAGAAAAACTACTGACACATTTAGGACAACTACCCAGAAAAACTACTGACACATTTAGGACAACTACCCAGGGCTGGGCTGGGGGTACGGAGTGGTGCGGACCGCCGCCAGTGGAAGTACAAACCAAACCTGTCACTCATTTGTCTTTTCTCTTCCTGCTGAAGCTAAACTTTTAAACCTTACCAGAGAAAACGCTGCAACATTAGTATCACAGTAGTGTTCCCTCTGTCGTCTACAGGTTTGTTATTACTGACTTTCTTCTTCTTCTTCTTCATTAAACTTTCCTCTTCTTTGTGGTATTTGTCCAGTATGGTTAATTCAGAGCGGCGCCCCCTGGTGGATTAACTGACAAACGCTCATTCCAACACATTAAATGTCAGTAGCAGCACTTTGTTCCAGTCAGACTAATGACAACGACAATAAAGCACATTTACAAAAGGAACTAACAACTGGAATGGGATTACTAAGGACTAGGATCAGTACTCGGTATCGGCAAGTACTCAAATGTAAGTACTCGTACTCAGTCATGAAAACAGCGGTATGGGTGCATCCATCCCTTGTTCAAACGTGGAGACTATTTATGATGCCTCTACTAAAACTGTACGGCAGCATTCTGTGCATATTATTCCACAAAAATGCAGATAAGTTCCAATGTGCATGTGGGTTCATGACTTCCCAAACTACCGAACATAAAGCCTTGTTTATGACAGGTTCTATAACCTCTGACCTGGCAGTAACTCGTACTTTTAACAGCCAGTGGAGCAGAGCTAGCAGCAGCTGTTTGGTTGAACTGGCTTGCCTGTAGGCACACATCCAGGTTTGCAGACTTGGCATATGAAGTGTGTGTGGGAAAGAACAGCTGGCAGCGCTGCTGTCAGCTGTGTTCGGCTGTCTGACAGGACGTGTTAGCATCCTACCTGATGTACGTCCGCTGAGTTTCCTGGCTGCCACTACCTGTCCGTCATAATATATAATCATCATGTAATCAAGAGCAGTGTGCCACTTACGAGGGAAGATGGTTTGTTGTCTGTTTTTTTTTTTTGTTTGCTGCTCCAGTGATCCACTGAAAAAGTGGAAGTTGTAAGTTACTTGTGGATGTGGTGGTAACTAACAAAACAAGAACCATGGAATACCTCCAGTAACAACCAATAGAAATTCTTGGACATAGAACAAGTAATTATCAAAAGTACGACACTGAAATTCATCATGTTAGAAATGTTCCCTTTTTCTTGATGGTAAAACTGTGGAAATGATGTGTTTAACACAGCATTAACTTATGTAATAAAGGAAACAACATAGAAAAACACACATATATGACAAAAAAGATAAATAAATAAGAACAGAATACAATACAATAGAATGTATCTTTATTTTCACTGTTACCTGAACAATTAAAATCCGTTTAGTAGCTCTGTGCAAAAAGATGATAAAAATATCACACAAAATACAGAAAAATATTGATAATGTTCAAAAACTACAACATCAAACATTAGATACACATATACTACTAAAAATACTACTAAAATATACAAAAATCTAAATCTATACTACAGATAAAAGTCATACTATACAGATATATAACATATAAAGATATATACAAGCAGTATAAGGCAATGCAATTTAAAATTTGGAAGGTCTGTGATGAGATGAAAACAATGAAAAAGATGCACCAAGATAAAAACTAATGTGTCGGGATAAAAGTAATGTAAACTAGAAGCACTCGGAGAGCGCAGACCTCCGCCAAGGCTGATCAGTGGCCCCCCCCCCCCCGTGGGCCCCCCCACCCCCGATCACCACCAAAATGTAATCATTTCTTCCTCATCCCATTTCCAACAAACCCTGAAAATTTCATCCAAATCTGTCCATAACTTTTTAAGTTATGTTGCACACTAACGGACAGACAAACAGACAGACAAACAAACAAACAAACCCTGGCAAAAACATAACCTCCTTGGCGGAGGTAAAAATATGAGAGGATGAACACTATATAGAAGTTGTTATAGGCTAAAAATCACATAAACAAGACAAAAATGACATAACAGATGCAATAACAAAAACACTGAAAAAGACAAAAACATGAAAATGATTTTAATCACAAATATAGAAATGAACCTTTTATGGCTGAGGATCACGTAGTACTTTTTTACAGTACAGTTTGATTAAAACAGAATAACCTGCCTCTGTCTCCAGCTCCAGTCACTTTGCTTCATCCAGCTGAACACATGGACAGTATTAGTTACCTGACATTCACAAAGCAGATTGGACTGAGAGGTTCCAAAGTACACACCAAGGACCAGATAGATAGATAGATCGATAGATAGATAGATAGATAGATAGATAGATAGATAGATAGATAGATAGATAGATAGATAGATAGATAGATACTTTATTAATTCTGAGGGAAAGTCAAGTATTCAGCAGCTTTACATACAGCAGCACAAGACAAAAAACAGACACAAAACAAAAAACAGTGGGTTAGAACCAGGTAGACACTAACCCTCTGGTATCCCGTCCACTAAGGCCCTTACTGAGCACCAAGTGGGCCGTTTTAGCACACTAGTGGAATAATGTCAAAAAAATTTTCATACAGTTTGTTTTTAATTCTTTTACACTTTTTCTGTTTCATCAACTTGAGCCGTAAATAAAAATACCAAATACTCAATAATTGTCACATTTTTTAACCCTTTAAATGCCATATTTGGAATGGAAACAAACCTTTGTTTTTTTTGGATGCAAAAAACAAAAAAAACAAACAAACAAAAAAATTCAATATACTCCATAAAAAGTGGATCACATATTATTAGATTTTTTCATCCTGGCACATGTCAATGATTAACTCCAACATCGGTTAATTTACATTATTATTTTTGGCGCTAGGCCAAATGTTCAAAAATACTAGCATCTGTCACCAAGTGTGCGTAAAATGCACACCTATAAATGCAACTATGAAATATTATATATTGATTTATTTTTCTGCTCTAATTTGATTTTATTTTTGTAAATCCAGGTCAGCCCTAATCATACAGATCAAATGTTAGAAATAGTGCGTTTTCTGCACACTTGGCAGACAGATGCTAGTCTGGTCATTTTCTTTTGTTTACAATGTGCACATTTGAGTTGGTGGGCAGAATTTTAAAGATCATGAACAAATGAGCAACTTTTGAATTCAAACCTTATTTAAATTGTGAAAAATAATATGAAGTTTTTTAACACAAAGTGCAAAGTGTGCGTAAAAGGCACACCTGGATACCAGAGGGTTAAGGTTAGTATATATACTTTAAAATATGCTTGCTAAAGAATTTCCTCTAAAAGAGCTTCCTGTACAATGAATGATAACTTCAAGAACCTATGTCGCCTTCGCCCCTATGTAGCTGGGATAGGCTCCAAACGACCGCCGTGACCCTAGTGAGGATAAAGCAGGTTCAGAAAATGAATGAATGAAACTTCAAGAACGCATGGTAATACAATTAAATAGTTAAAAATAATATTTTCACCAGTTTACGTAGATTAAAAGCAGTCTATCCTGACCTGTAACAAACTTTATTGAGGCTATATGTTGTATTTATACTGTCAAATATTTGAAAAAAAACGATCTAAATTTTATTTGGAGTATTTAGAATAAAGAGCTCTGATGTTCTCCTAAAAACGTCCTTGTATTGGACTGTACAGACCCAGAAATGTGAAAACATCTTAATAGCATGGTTTCCATTACCCTCAGAAATGCGCAAAAATGTAAACTGTGTGATAGAAAGGTGGTAATGGAAACACCGAAATGTTAGAAAAACTGTCAAAGATCACCAGAAAGTGTTTACGCTCTCATCAGGTGGTTTTTCAGATGTTAGACGTATAGCGCAGAAGTGTCATCCAAACACTTTTTTTTTTTTTTTTAACCATGGTATCGACTTTGGTATCGAGAATTGTGTACTTTTAGTAATATCGATATCAATGCCTGAATTTTTGGTATCGTGACATCCCTATAGTATTTTATCAGAATTACGACATGTAGCGAGCAAGGTTCTAATAGTTTTAGATATTTCATTCTAGTTTAGTTTTATTTAGTTTTGACTTTTTTTTCTCTAATTCAATTAGTTTTAATTAATTTTTAGAGCAGGTTTGATAGTTTTTATTTGTTTTTGTTTTTTTCTAAATGCTTTGTTGTAGTTTAGTTGTAGTTCAGTTGTAGTTTAGTTGTAGTTTAGTTGTAGTTCAGTTGTAGTTCAGTTGTAGTTCAGCTGTAGTTCAGTTGTAGTTCAGTTGTAGTTCAGTTGTAGTTTAGTTGTAGTTTAGTTGTAGTTCAGTTGTAGTTTAGTTGTAGTTCAGTTGTAGTTCAGTTGTAGTTTAGTTGTAGTTCAGTTGTAGTTTAGTTGTAGTTCAGTTGTAGTTTACTTGTAGTTCAGTTGTAGTTTAGTTGTAGTTCAGTTGTAGTTTAGTTGTAGTTTAGTTGTAGTTCAGTTGTAGTTCAGTTGTAGTTTAGTTGTAGTTCAGTTGTAGTTCAGTTGTAGTTCAGTTGTAGTTTAGTTTTAGTTGTAGTTCAGTTGTAGTTCAGTTGTAGTTTAGTTTTAGTTGTAGTTCAGTTGTAGTTCAGTTGTAGTTTAGTTGTAGTTCAGTTGTAGTTCAGTTGTAGTTCAGTTGTAGTTTAGTTGTAGTTCAGTTGTAGTTTAGTTGTAGTTCAGTTGTAGTTCAGTTTTAGTTTAGTTGTAGTTCAGTTGTAGTTCAGTTGTAGTTTAGTTGTAGTTCAGTTGTAGTTCAGTTGTAGTTTAGTTGTAGTTCAGTTGTAGTTCAGTTGTAGTTCAGTTGTAGTTTAGTTGTAGTTCAGTTGTAGTTTAGTTGTAGTTTAGTTTAGTTGTAGTTCAGTTGTAGTTCAGTTGTAGTTCAGTTGTAGTTCAGTGGTCTCTTTTCTCTTCTTCTCTGTGCTCCTATTCAAATCAATCCCAGACAGGACTCTGCTGCTTTAGTCTCCATGTTTCCAGGTAGAGTGGGGACCAGAAGACGACTGGAAACCACAAGTGAACACAAGTGACGGAGCAAAAAGTGTCGTATGGTGACAGCACAGAAAACTGAGAGAGACAAAGAAATCCATTGAACATCAATCTGACATTGACAAAGACCAAAACCAAGGGAATTTGATCCAGAATTTGTATCTGTTTTAGTTAGTTTAGTAAACACACAATACAGTTTCAGTTAGTTATGTTTTTTTTCTTTTAAATATAGTTTTTATTTATTTCAGTTAACGAAAATGTTTTTACAATTCTAGTTTTGGTCATTTCGTTAGTTTTCGTTAACGATAACCTTGGTTGCGAGATGGTACTTTACTACAATCACGCATCAGAGGCCAAACACTCTTCAATGGAAACACCTGCAAGAATCAATTATACTTTGTTGAAATGATAGAAATATCACTTTTATTTAGTGGAAAACTGTAATGGAAACCCAGCTACTGACTCCAAACAATGAGGGCTTTGTTCAAAGTCCATCTACAGTTCTACACTTCTACTACACTTCTGTAAATCATTTAGAAAAAGCAGAGCTTAAACATGTGGCTCCTTTATATCGGCTCATGCCTGATATTGTATTAGAGTTTCAATCAGTGCCACAAAGATGCCTGAAGTGATTTAATGGGTTACTTTATGACTATGAAACATTTGTAAAATAAAAATAAAAAAAGCAATCATCAGGATTCTTAGCTGTTCCCATCAGTCTACAATGTTTACCTAATGAAAAAAGAAAAAAAGAAAAAGAAAAATCATAAAATGTCCATAGAGTCAGTAACTGGATTGTAGGGGAGGCAAAGTTCATGAGGATACTCCCATCTCATAGAGCAGGGCTGTCAAACCCATTTTAGTTCAGGGGCCATATCCCCCCAGTATGATCTGCAGTGGGCCAGACCAGAAAAATAATGACAAAAAACATGGCAATTATTGAGTATTTGGTATTTTTATTTATGCCTCAAGCTGATGAAATAGAAAAAAAATGTAAAAAATTAAAACCAAACTGTATGAAATTTTTTTGACATTATTCCACAGGTGTGCCAAAAAGGCACACTTGGTGTTTAGTAAGGGCCTCGGTGGACGGGATACCAGAGGGTTAATGAAGTTGTCCAAAAACAGACATATGAGTTTATATTCTTCAGTTATAATGTTTGTTTCCCTTTAGTAAAAACTCCCAGTGGGCATTATTAACAGATGAGTGGAGCAGAGACATCAGAAGTTGCTCTAGTACAGGGCTGTCAAAGGGGCCATATCCCCCCAGTATGATCTGCACTGGGCCGGACCACTGAAATAATAACATCATAACCTACAAATAATGACTACTCCAAACATTTCAATGTGTTTTATAGTGAAAACAGTTCAATTACATTAAGGAAATGTTTACATCTGCAAACTGTCCTTTTAAAAATGTGAATAACATGAACAACCATGAAACAACTGACATTTATTCAGAAAAATAAGTGACATTTTAACTCTATGCTGCCTCTGCTTATCATTTGTAAATGTGCATTACAACTTACAGATCACAATGGATCTGAAAAAAATATTTTAGTAACTGGCAGAATATTAGTAAAATTGCATTTACTTCTCTGAGAACATTTCTAGTTTTTCATATTTTTGGTGAAATGCTAGTTTGTAAATTTACACAATTTTTAACTTTCTTTTTTTTTTTTTTGCACTAAAACAGAGGAAAAATTTGGAATTGTCATTATTTATAGGTTTTTATGGTAGTATTTTACTGATCAGACCCACTTGAGACTAAAGTAGGGCTCTATTTGGACCCTAAAGGAAAAGGACTGACTGTTCATATCTTCAGTGTAATTTTTGCACTTCACTAATTCATCCCCAGGGCCGGACTGGACCCTGTGGTGGGCTGGTTTTGGCCCCTGGGCCGCATGTTTGACACCAGTGCTTTATGACTATGAAGCATTTGTAAAATAAAAAATGCAATCATCAGGATTCTTAGCTGTTATCATCAGCCTACAATGTTTACCTAATGAAAAAAGAAAAGAAAAGAAAAATCATAAAATATCCATAGAGGCAGTAATTGGATTTTAGGGGAGGTGAAGTTAATGAGGATACTCCCATGTAGTAGAGCAGGATGGAAATGTGAGGTGTGTGTGAAAGCCGTAATAATGAATGGTGCTATAATGCCCATTGCACTGTCTGTGTGTGTGATCATTTAAGTGGTGAGGGAAAATTAAAATTCTTATAGAGATAGTAATATGCTGTCGAGCCAATTGGATTTGGAAGTCATTTGGGTGTGTTTATGACGGTGTGTGTGTGTGTGTGTGTGTGTGTGTGTGTGTGGGGGGGGGTATCATAAGTCAAGGTGTGGAGTACAAGTCATTTCCCAGTATCACATCCAATTTAGCAAATCTACTTAGTTGAAATGGTGTTTGTCACTGAGGCTTTCAGCATGTCCCAGTGCAGCACAGGGGGGGTCACACATTTAGCAGCGCCTCAGCCGAACACAAGAAAGGCGCACATGTGCACATCCGAATCAGCTTTGGCTTAATAAAGAGGAAGAAAGAAGCTTTAGCACGACTGGAGGAAGTCCCATGGAAACAGAGCCCAGTACATATGTAATACAACTGTGAGATGACTGAGGAAAAAGAAGGAAAGAAAAATAGGAAATGAATTTACACAGATTATTCCCACACTTCTGCTGAGAGAACAGTGAACAACACTGCATTTGTAGAACGTCTGCTGTACGCTGGCAAAACACACACCAGCCTTTTATTACCTTCACCAGGAGGTACTGTGACCACTGTGCTTTGTGTGTTTGTGTGTGTTTGTGTGTGTTTGTGTGTGTTTGTGTGTTTGTGTGTTATCAAGAGAACTCAAAAAGATATGGACGGATTTTCATGAAATTTTCAGGAAATGTTGATACTGGCACAAGGAACAAATGATTACATGGGCCCACGGGGGTCCACAGGGGTCCACAGGGGTCCACTAGGGTCCACAGGGGTCCACGGGGGTCCATGAGGGTCCACGGGGGTCCACTGGGGTCTACAGGGGTCCACTAGGGTCCACGGGGGTCCATGAGGGTCCACTGGGGTCCACAGGGGTCCACAGGGGTCCACGGGGGTCCACGAGGGTCCACGGGGGTCCACGGGGGTCCATGAGGGTCCACAGGGGTCCACTAGGGTCCAATGGGGTCCACTGGGGTTCACAGGGGTCCACGGGGGTCCACAGGGGTCCACTAGGGTCCACAGGGGTCCACTGGGGTTCACAGGGGTCCATGGGGGTCCACAGGGGTCCACTGGGGTTCACAGGGGTCCATGGGGGTCCACAGGGGTCCACTGGGGTTCACAGGGGTCCATGGGGGTCCACTGGGGTTCACAGGGGTCCACAGGGGTTCACAGGGGTCCATGGGGGTCCATTGATCTGCCTTGGTGGAGGTCTGCGCTCTCCGAGTCCTTTTCTTGTTAGTTACTGTTATAGTTCGGGATGGGAATCGTTAAGAATTGAACGATTCCGATTCCATTATCGATTCTCTTTTTGCTTGTCATTGGCTGAGGGAATAAAAGAGTACAAACAGGTGTGTTTGCATGAACTGTCTGTTATATTTCCATCTGCACAGAAAATAGAACATATACAGTATGAACTAATAATAAGAACAGATGACGCTGGTTTTGGGGGGGGGTACAGTGACAGTGAAGCTCCAGACTCTTTACTAATTCCTCTATCGCTGCATTTCTACTACGTGGAACTGGTTCGACTCGGCTCGGCCTGTCTCCCGTTGTTGTGCTCCTCATTTCCTTTTCCTTCTCACCTTCGGAAACTTGTATTTGAGGAGTCATGACGTTTGTTGCCCGCACCGGAACCGGCCCGGCGTTCCCTCTACCGCTACATTCACAAGCGCCGCTGAGTAGAGAATCAAATACGTGACATTCCTGTAAATGAGTCACATGTGGACAAATGTTTGAGGAGTTTGGAGGGATTCAAGCTACTGGGAACCAGTTCTCAAAAAAGAACCGGTTCTCGATTCCCATCCCTAGTTCTAGTCATTATCCAGATTCTATCCAGATCTTTTATACTTCTCATTTCTAATGGCAGGGTATAGTGTTGGTCTGGTGTTGTGTTTTTTTTTTTTTTTTTTTTGTCGTCATCTTTATGGGTTAACGAGACTGCTACATTGGAATGTCCCAGTTTGAGATCAATAAAGTCTCTCTCTCTCTCTCTCTCTCTCTCTCTCTCTCTCTCTCTCTCTCTCTCTCTCTTCACCCTCAGTGACCCCAGTGAGACTAACTGGTGGTGAGAAGTTCAAAGAAGGATAAAAATAACATTAAATGTATAATTTGTGGTGATGTTTTCCTCTTGGTTTCAAAGCTTAACAGGGTAAAGGACATCGAAGGACTTCTTAAAAGTGGGATGGAAGCATTTTTTAATAACTTTTACAGCACTGGCATCACTTGCTCAGCAGCTTCGTGTGGGTTCCCTCGGTCATCCAACCTCACAGAGAACTTTAAACACACTACTGGCCAAAAAAATAAACCTTCACTTTAGGGACCTGAAGTGGGTTCCACAAACCAGCGGACGGATGGCGGTTTATAGGAGCATTAAGTCCAACTTTATGTGAGACTATGGCAGACTGCAGGACTAGATGAACCTTGAATGGTGGGACACATTACCATTTAAGTCCAAAGTGTTCAGTCCAGACATGATGCACAACAGTATATAAAACACTGGAGCTGGGAACTGTTTTATTTTTTCACATTCACTTACATCTCATCAGGGAACCAGGGGAGTTCTTTATTCGGAACAATTTATGGATTGCATGACTAATACATTACCAGACAAAGGAAAAGGCTATTTTAAATATATTATTATGGAGTAGGTAATTACTAAGGCAGGAGTGTCAGACTCATTTCAGTTCAGTTCCACATTCAGCCTAATATGATCTACAGTGGGCCCAACCAGTCAAATAATATAAATAATAGGATAAGAACTTTTGAGTGAAAAAAGTAATGAAAATGTTTCCATCTATGAATTGTACTTGAATATAACATGAACAAATATGAACAACCTGAAAATTCATTAGTAAAATAAGTGCAACGTTAACAATAATGCACCTTAGTTTATCATTTATACATGTCAATCACAACTGACAGATCACAGTGGATCTACAAATACACCACACATTTAATAACAGGCAGAATATTATTAAAATTACACACACACTGTAAAAAAAAAAAAAAAAAAAAATCTGTAATTTAACAGAATTTTCACTGTTTATTTGACAGATTTTTCCTGTATTTTTCAGATACAGGAAAATATCAATGAAATGACAAAAAACATACTGTGATTTTTCATGTCAAATGTAAAATAACACAAAAAAACTGAAAGTGAATAACCCAAACATTTCAATTTTTTAAAAGATTTTTTTTTCTTTTTTCACAGAAAAATACAGTTAAAATCCACTTTAGACTGAATCCATCTTAGACTGAAATGACCTAAATGATTTTCACATCCTTGATTGTTCATATCTTCAGTGTAATTTCTGCATTTCACAAATTCATCCCAGGGGCTGGACTGGACCCTTTGGTGGGCTGGATTTCCCCCTGCATGTTTGTCACCTGTGTACTAAGGTATAACACCTTTTTAAAACCACCCTAAAGAATCCAACAGCAGCATCCACTGAAACTAAAAGTGCAGTGGGAACAGCGTGTTCTGGAGGTAAACTACAGTATGTCTAAATGTATGAAAACACATGGAGCCGCTTTATGTTAGTCATAACAGTACAATATAAAAACAGCAGCACAAATGAGCACAGAGGCATGAATAAATAGACCTGACGAGAGTGTAGGTGTTAAGAAACTTCAGACAAGTCCAGCTTGTTACTTGTAGAACCATAAGACATTTTATGCATGTGTTTTACGGGAACGCATTTACAATGGGTGACATTTACTGTAGAGGAATTTAGTGTTGTTGGAGGAGTGCAACCGATTGAAATTTAAGAGCAAAAGAGGTCTTTAGAACACCACCGATAGCCTGGTAAATACAGCAGGCATAAAGATACAGTTCATACAGAACAAATGTAAAGTAATGTAAGGCTCCCAAGTGAAAGTAATTTATGGTGAAGAAATGTAAGGTTTAACAGTGGAATAAATTACAGTGAATAAGTTCATTCATGTATTTGTTAAAAACACACTGACAGTGTTTACCCAATTAACCATATGTATTTATGTTTGCAGAATTATTATTGACACATTTATCCCTCTGGTATCCCATCGACTGAGGCCCTTACTGAGCACCAAGTGTGCCTTTTTGGCACACTTGTGGAATAATGTCAAAAATTTTTTTTCATCGTTTGTTTTTAATTCTTTTACACTTTTTTCTATTTCATCAACTTGAGCCGTAAATAAAAATACCAAATACTCAATAATTGTCACATTTTTTAACCCTTTAAAGGCCGTGTTTGTAATGGAAACAAACCATTTTTTTATGCAAAAAAACACCAAAAAAATTTATTTTTCCAATATACGCCATAAAAAGTGGATCACATATTATTTGATTTTTTCATCCTGGCATATGTCAGTGATTAACTCCAACACTGGTTAATTTGCATTATTATTTTTGCCGCTAGGTCAAATGTTCAAAAATACTAGCATCTGTCACCAAGTGTGCGTAAAATGCACACCTATAAATCCAACTATTAAATATTATACATTGATTTATTTTTCTGCTCTAATTAGATTTTATTTTTGTAAATCCAGCTCAGTCCTAATCATACAGATCAAATGTTAGAAATAGTGCGTTTTATGCACACTTGGCAGACAGATGCTAGTCTGGTCATTTTCTTCTGTTTACAATGTGCACATTTGAGTTGGTGGACAGAATTTTAAAGATCATGCACAAATGAACAACTTTTGAATTCTAACCTGATTTAAATTGTGAAAAATAATATGAAGTTTTTTAACATGAAGTGCAAAGTGTGCGTAAAAGGCACACCTGGATACTAGAGGGTTAAATATTCTCATTTGTAGTATATAAACAGCTAAAAATAATCTGTTGAATGTGCCTTTGTAAATCACTTCCATTTCCCGCTCTAAGTGCTGTTAGCTCCTGATTGGTTAGTTCAGTCATGTGAGGATATGGGACAGGAAATGTTGTGGCGGTAGTCGCCATGTGTGAAAAGTAAAGCACAGTTTAAGATGAACTCCGTCTCCATCCTGCTGTCTTCTTTTTTAAAGAATGAACCGATAACCACCAACAAACCCTCACATTAAGGTAATATAGGCCACCGTCACACTGACCTTTGACCTCTGTAATATTTGACCCCATGTTTGGGATCATCTGTGAAGTGTACTCTACTCTTCTCTCTCCATTCAATATTTTTAATTGGATATTGATTGTTTAAACATCAGTAATATGTATGAAGCATCACGTCCTGTTCAGTGGCAGCTGCTGGTCTTTAACCCTGTAAAGTCTGAACCATTAAATCACTGACAGAAAATTCCAGTTCTTTGAAACTGGAGCCTTTATTGATTTATTTACGATTTTTTTTTTTTTTTCAAATATCATTTTCCATGTCTGAGTTTCAATTTTGTATCATATTTGATACTTCGGGTCTCAATGCCCAAATATTATAATTTTTGAACAAACAAAAACATAATAAAACACAAAAATGTCAAACAAATCGGTAATTCCTTTTCAAAATTGCCAAAGTTCTTCCTCCTTTCTCATTAATGTCAGTCCTGTAGTGTCACTAAAGGCCTCTGGTAAATGAACTCCTCCCCCTGGTGGATTATCTGTGTATTGCATGTATCTAATTGTATACATCAGGTTTTTCAAGAAAAAAAATATCCCACTGATCATATAGAGGGCGTCAAAACTCATGTATCAAATATGATACATTTGGCGTTACAGGGTTAAAACAGGGGAAGCTCATCTTACGGCTCCATCATAAAACTTGTCATATTATAGCAAAGCAATTAAAAATGAAAGGACTGTTTAATTGCAGCTGTTATGCTTCATCTGTACTGTAAAACCACAACAACACACACTTACAGGTGTATGACCTGACCCTTTTTTCTTCAGCTGATGTAGTCTCCATGGCTCTGCTAGTTTAGGATTTTTCATTCTAGTTTATTTAGTTTGGACTTTTTTTTCTCTAATTCAGTTCGTTTTAATTAGTTTTTAGAGCAGGTTTGATCGTTTTTATTAGTTTTCATTATTTTCTAAATGCTCAGTTGTAGTTTAGTTGTAGTTCAGTTGTAGTTCAGTTGTAGTTTAGTTGTAGTTCAGTTGTAGTTCAGTTGTAGTTTAGTTGTAGTTCAGTTGTAGTTCAGTTGTAGTTTAGTTTTAGTTTAGTTGTAGTTTAGTTGTAGTTCAGTTGTAGTTCAGTTTTAGTTCAGTTGTAGTTCAGTTGTAGTTCAGTTTTAGTTTAGTTGTAGTTCAGTTGTAGTTCAGTTGTAGTTTAGTTGTAGTTTAGTTGTAATTCAGTTGTAGTTTAGTTTTAGTTTAGTTGTAGTTTAGTTGTAGTTCAGTTGTAGTTTAGTTCAGTTGTAGTTCAGTTGTAGTTTAGTTTAGTTTAGTTTAGTTGTAGTTCAGTTATAGTTCAGTTGTAGTTCAGCTGTAGTTCAGTTGTAGTTCAGTTGTAGTTCAGTTTAGTTGTAGTTTAGTTTAGTTTAGTTGTAGTTTAGTTGTAGTTCAGTTGTAGTTCAGTTATAGTTCAGTTGTAGTTCAGTTGTAGTTCAGTTGTAGTTTAGTTTAGTTTAGTTGTAGTTCAGTTGTAGTTCAGTTGTAGTTCAGTTGTAGTTTAGTTTAGTTGTAGTTTAGTTTAGTTTAGTTGTAGTTCAGTTGTAGTTCAGTTGTAGTTCAGTTGTAGTTTAGTTGTAGTTTAGTTGTAGTTCAGTTGTAGTTCAGTTGTAGTTCAGTTTAGTTGTAGTTTAGTTTAGTTGTAGTTTAGTTGTAGTTCAGTTGTAGTTCAGTTGTAGTTTTAGTTTAGTTGTAGTTCAGTTGTAGTTCAGTTGTAGTTCAGTTGTAGTTCAGTTGTAGTTTAGTTGTAGTTCAGTTGTAGTTTAGTTGTAGTTCAGTTGTAGTTCAGTTGTAGTTCAGTGGTCTCTTTTCTCTTCTTCTCTGTGCTCCTATTCAAATCAATCCCAGACAGGACTCTGCTGCTTTAGTCTCCATGTTTCCAGGTAGAGTGGGGACCAGAAGACGACTGGAAACCACAAGTGAACACAAGTGACGGAGCAAAAAGTGTCGTATGGAGACAGCACAGAAAACTGAGAGAGACAAAGAAATCCATTTAACATCAATCTGACATTGACAAAGACCAAAACCAAGGGAATTTGATCCAGAATTTGTATCTGTTTTAGTTAGTTTAGTAAACACACAATACAGTTTCAGTTAGGTATCAGTTTTTTCTTTTAATTCTAGTTTTTATTTATTTCAGTTAATGAAAATGTTTTTTTTCAATTCTAGTTTTGGTCATTTCGTTAGTTTTCGTTAACGATAAGAACCTCGGTAGTCACAGCCCTTTGCCAAACCTCCTCTCGTCCTCTGATATCCACATGGGACTGAGCTCATACCTGCTCCGATGTCAGTATGTTTCAACATCGCCGTCAGTCAAAACGGGCTCAGCCTTTCAGACCAGTACCTACTGATTCCAACAGTTCATTCAATCCAACATCCAAAGTCCAGCATCCTGGCCCAGAAGTGCAGTTTTTAGTTGCAAAACAGGTTCCATGGGTGCAAAGCATGTCGGCTAATACTGGCACTTACTGTCATACCCACCATGTGCATCTGCAAAAGAGCCTTTCACCACAAATACTCTGTTCTATAAATATAAGTAAAGGTTTTATAAACTTAGGACAGAAATGTGTGGCTGCTTTACAAACCACTCTGTAGAGCAGGGTTCTCAAACTCATGTTCTTTCAGGTTCCACATTCAGCCTAATTTGACCTCCAGTGGGCCGGACCCGTCAAATAAGAACAGAATAACTGATAAATAATGACAACTCCAAGTTTTTATATGCAAAAAATAATATTAAATTATGAAAAACATTACATTTTACAAAGTATCCAAACAAAAAAAGGATGTGAATAACCTGAAAAAACCTGAAATTTCTGAAGAAAAATAAGAACTAAGAATAATAATAAGAAAAATCTGATCAATATTCTGCCTCAACTTATGATTAACCCTTTCACACATGAATTATGAAAACCTTCATCAAGGTTTTTTGTCTAAAGTGTTTTTATTCCTCCTTAGGCATGAAAAAACAAGGTGATCGAGTTCTTTTTTTTAATGTAGTTACAAAAATGTCCACTCAACTACACCATGCATTTAATTTTTGAAGCACAGAAGCATGTATTTAAAACCTAATAGGGTCCAAACAGTCATGTCCCGTCACAACGCTTTCCAACTTTAATTCATCACCATTCCAACATTTATTTCAATATAAAGTAGCTCCTTGTTTTGGATCATCCATCATGGTCCAACTGAAGCAAAAAAGAATTTAAAAGTAAAAATGTGGGTCATTTAGCAACACTGATCTGTCAAACTGTCTCTAAAATGTCCTGTCAGAGAGATTTCAAATACCGTGTTTTGACCCGATAGCAGAAAGTAACATGAAAAGAACGACATTAAAACATTTTTAATGCTGCTGATGTGATGTTTTCTCACATTTGAACATATTCTAATACTAGTTATTACTCACTTCATGGAGTTAATAAGCAAAACACAAAACTTTTTCTTTGAAAAAAAATGAAACAAAAAAACCCCTGGTAATTACAGTCTAACAATTAACAGTTGATTTCCGCTCAAACCTGTTTGTGCAGATCAGGTTTATCTAGAACAGCACAGTTCCAGTACTGGTCTGAAGGTCAGTGGATTATTATGGGATGAAGCATTAGTGTCCACTGTGTTGGCTGATCTGGAACTGAAACAACCAAACCATGAATATACAAGAGAACAGCTGGAGAAGAACTGTCCACTGGAGTGACCACTGGAGTGACCACTGTGCATGAAAGGGTTAACACATGTGCATTACAGATCAGATTTACCAAGACACAAAACAGGCAGAATATTGTTAAAATTGCTCTTATTTTTCTTTAGACCAGTGGTTTCCAACCTTTTTTGGCTCGTGACCCCATTTTAACATCATAAATTCCTGGTGACCCCAGACATTCAAAACAAGACTTTTTTTTTTGTTTTGCTAAAATTAATTTGTTTCTGATCATATAATAATTTGCAACAATACTATGCTGCAAATAAACATTAAAGTTAGAGCACATTTAGTCTATATAATGTCTGTTATTGTGGACATTTAGTCTATATAATGTCTATTATTGTGGACATTTAGTCTGTATAATGTCTGTTATTGTGGACATTTAGTCTGTATAATGTCTATTATTGTGGACATTTAGTCTATATAATGTCTATTATTGTGGACATTTAGTCTGTATAATGTCTATTATTGTGGACATTTAGTCTATATAATGTCTATTATTGTGGACATTTAGTCTATATAATGTCTCTTATTGTGGACAGAGGCAGTAAATCCAGGTGTAGATTAAAGGCTCAGGATCTGTCCAGTCAGTCCAGCTGGGATTTACAAGGAGGACAATTAATACTGAACAAACAAGAACTGAAACTATGAATTATGAAAGAGCTGCAGCATCTGAAACTGACCACAGTGAACATGTGACACAAACAGAACCACAGTGCTGCAGTTTCACAACCACAGTTTGTCTGATATGGACTGGGATTGGCTCTGTCAACTCAACATATATGTATTTTTTATTCGTAAGTTTTATTTTTATTAATTACTAAAAATTCCAGGCGACCCCATGTGGGGTCTCGACCCCAAGGTTGAAAAACACTGGGCCATAAACACTGGAGTGCAGTTGTTGCTGCTGAGGGTGGAACAACCAGTTATTAGGTTCAAGGGGTTTCACAGAGGACTAAGTATGTTTAATTATCTTTTTCCCCCTCATTAAAGGAAATTATCATTTAAAAAACATTTTTATTTCCTGAGGTCACCTTTGTTTAATATTATGATTTGTATGATAATCTGAAAGAATGATTTATGTATTTATATATTTATGTATTTATTTACATTTATTTATTTATTTTTATTTTATTTTATTTTATTTTATTTTTAATTTAATTTAATTTAATTTAATTTAATTTAATTTAATTTAATTTTATTTAATTTTATTTTATTTTATTTTTTCTTTTAAATGTTGTTCAGCACCAAAAGGCAGCCAGACTACCATTCTGCTGTTAGGATGCTGGACAAGACAAGTTAAAAAAACAAAGAAAAAAAGAAAAAAAAAAAAAAAAAGAAAGAAAAAGAAACAATGATTTAAATGTGACAAATATGCAAATAAACAAATAAATAAATAAATAAATAAATAAATCAGGAAGAGGGTTCATATTTTTTCACAACACTATCAATTAACTTTTATGTCGTTAGTGTATCTGTGTTTGAAACAGTTTTTTATGGGACTTAAATGAATGAATAAAGGATCAAATTAAAGTAGAAAATACTGCTGAAGGTTAAAGTCAGACTTGTGCTGCTGACTGTCTCACATGTGTGGCAGCAGAAGAATCTAAACTGAACCTGAGTCCAAACAGCAGCGCTTTCCCACTGAGTGGAACAGTGAACACACTTTACCTGCAGGCCTTCAGAAAACAGAAGGAAAGTGTGTCCCATTCAGCGCTCACCCACTGCACTAACTGCTCACCCATTTCCAAACATCTGTAACAATTAGTGTGTTTTTGGAGTTCTATGTGTGTTCAGATGACTGTAAGGATGAGCAGAGTGGAAAAACAGGACACTGGAGTCTTCAGGGTCCAAACTGTGACGACTACCAACGTTTGTTCTGTGAGTTTTCAACAACCCAAAAAACTGTGAACTGGTCCCAGAGAATCCTCCTGTTCTGTGTTTGTGTTTTCTAAGTGATCTCACAAAAGGACTAGAACTGAATCCTGTTGGGAAATCTGTATTTTTAGAGAGACTGTAGGGAGAGTGGAATGAAAAGGTTTATATCATGGTTTCTTTGTTTTCTTTCTTCTGTCCTTTTCATATTTCACCAGATTGTTTTCAGTTGTTAGATGGTAAAAATAACAACGACAGTTTGTTTCTATATAACTTTACATTTAAAGCCAATCCATCTCACAGGTCCTGGTAAGATAAGATAAGATAAGATAAGATAAGATAAGATAAGATAAGATAAGATAAGATAAGATAAGATAAGATAAGATAAGATAAGATAAGATAAGATAAGAAAAGATAAGATAAGAAAAGGGAAGATAAGATAAGTTAAGATAAGATAAGAAAAGGGAAGATAAGTTAAGATAAGATAAGAAAAGGGAAGATAAGATAAGTTAAGATAAGATAAGAAAAGGGAAGATAAGATAAAAAAAAGGAAGATAAGAAAAGATAAGAAAAGATAAGAAAAGATAAGGTGAGATAAGATAAGATAAGATAAAAGGGAAGATAAGATAAGAAAAGGAAAGATAACAAGATAAGAAAGGGAAGATAAGTTAAGATAAGATAAGATAAGATAAGATAAGATAAGATAAGATAAGATAAGATAAGATAAGATAAGTTAAGATAAGATAAGTTAAGATAAGATAAGATAAGAAAATATAAGATAAGCTAAGCTAAGATAAGATAAGATAAGACTTTACTTATCCCATCATGGGGAATGTCCCAGTTAACATCCCCAACACACAACAGGTAAATGCACAGAACAGGTAGAAAAACAGCGAACAGGTGGAAAAGTGAGACTAAACCACTCTGCACTTACTTTTCTAATTTTCAAATGCAGTTGAGTCTGATAGACACGTCACTGTTCTATCATTTCCATGGGCCGGTTAAAAGGATTGGATGGTGTTTTTTCAGTCCTGTCCGTTCCACAGGTGATACATTTTTTTATTTTTTTGTGTTAGAGCATTTAATTAATTAGTTGTAATCAGGGTGTGAAGGGGATTTGAAGGAATAGAGTAAAAAAGGCTCCAGGAAAACATCTCCTAGCCCACCGTTAATAAAGTATGGAAAAACAGTTTCTGTCCTCGTTGGATTTTAGAGGATGCTCAAAGGCTCTTTAACTTATAAAAGAAGAAATACACGAGGAAAGCTTAAAAAAAACCTGATCTGAGTTCACTGACCTGTCAGCACTGGAATGACTCGAGTCAAACTTGTTTGTGTGACATTCATGCACTTTTGTGATTTTCAGATGTTTTGAAAACGTTTCTGTCAGTAAAACATCATTTTAGGGCTGTGTATTAGCAAGAATCTGGTGATATGATACAAATCACTGGAATCACGATACAATATATCACGATGTATCATGATACTGTTGAAAAGACAATTTTTTATTGGTTTAATTTTTTTTTTTTTTAATTTTTTTTTTTTTTAGATTTTTTCCTGGAAGAATTGAATTACACCAGAAATCTGCACAAATACTAAACACATGTTTATCTGATCACAACAAGATCTAATACCATATCACAAAATCTTCCTGTGTTCCAACTGAAATTATCTTTCACAGACATTCCAGTTTCAGATCCTGTTCAAATGTTCAGATTCTATTAGTTCACAACTAACATCAGAACAGGATTTGAGTTCAATCCCAACAAAGGAACCAACATCTGCCTCTCAGAAAAACGTGCTTTTAGGAGGATTCAAATAAAAATGATTTAATAAAACAGTATTAAATAATAAATAAAATATAAATACAGACAAACAAAACCAAAAATGAACCTCCACCATATCTGCATTTGAATAAACGCCTAAAAATATTGATACAGCACTTTTCAATATCGATACAGTATCATGAAATGAAGTATTGCGATGTATTGCAGAACCCATATTTTCTAACAGCCCTACATAATTTACTGCATTTACTAATTAATTAATCATTCATTCAGTCATTCATTCATTCATTTGTGCATTTATTAAAATGAACTTTTCTTCTACACACAACAGGTACAATCTCAACCAATAAAGCAGGCAGGCAAATAAAAAAGTACATAAAGTCATATCTTGGGAAGAAAATAGCAGTTTTGGAAAAGTCTGGAAAAAGTCTGGAATTCTTATTTGGATAAAGATCAAACACCCTGAATACTGATAGTTTTCTTAGATGGTTCAACTTCCCCCTGGAGCCAGATCAACTTACACCTTAACAAGGAGCAAGTGGAGTCCCAAGGCCACCCACGTCTGCTTCCTGCTTTCATTCGACACGTTTCTAAGGTTTCAGCCGATGCCAGACTGTGTCTTCAACTCGTACGCATTCGCTTGATTCCTGTCTCATGTTCCCTGGGCTCATGTCTGCTCCAACAAACACATGTGTTAACACACCTCCACCCTGGAAAGAACATCCTCACAGCATGAACACAAGTAGCATTATTTCTTTACTTAACCCTCTGGTTTCCAGGTGTGCCTTTTATGCACACTTTGCACTTCCTGTCAAAAAACCTCATATTATTTTTCACAATTTAAATAAGGTTAGAATTCAAAAGTTGTTCATTTTTACATGATCTTTAAAATTCTGTCCACCAACTCAAATGTGCACATTGTAAACAAAAGAAAATGACCAGACTAGCATCTGTCTGCCAAGTGTGCAGAAAACGCACTATTTCTAACATTAGAACCACTGTTTTTGATCCAAAGCCATTAAAGCATAAATCCTGCTTTTACTGACATCTGGGCTTCATTCTAAATTAATTTATTAACGTTGGTAATGTTGGCGTTAATCATTGACATATGCCGGGAGGCAAAAATTAAATAATATTTAATCCAATTTTTATGTAGTATTTTGAAAAAAAAAAAAAAAACAAGCAAACATATTTTGTGTTTTTTGCATCAAAAAATGTAGTGACATCATGAAGAAAAGAGATTGTTTAAAAGGTTAAAAAAAAATGTAAAATGAATGATTATTTGATCTGTATGATTAGGACTGACCTGGATTTACAAAAACAAAATCAAATTAGAGCAGAAAAATAAATCAATATATAATATTTAATAGTTTGATTTATAGGTGTGCATTTTACGCACACTTGGTGACAGATGCTAGTATTTTTGAACATTTGACCTAGCGCCAAAAATAATAATGCAAATTAACCAGTGTTGGAGTTAATCACTGACATATGCCAGGAAGAAAGAATCTGATAATATGTGATCCACTTTTTATGGAGTATATTGAAAAAAAAACAAAAAAAAAAGTTTGGCACCGCACCTGACCATCCATTCAAGAAAATTCAACATGGCTTCTTTGATTACAACACCGGTGTCAAACATGCGGCCCAGGGGCCAAAACCGGCTACATTTGTGAAATGCACAACTGACACTGAAGATGTTAAGGGTTGTAGTTCAGATTCCACATTCAGAGCAATATGATCTAAAGTGGGTCAGACCAGGAAAATACTATCATAATATCCTAGAAATAATGAAAACTGCACTTTTTTTCTTTATTTTTGTGTATAATAAAAGTAAAATTACATGAAAATATTCACATTTATAAACTATGCTTTTACAACAAAAAAAAAGTGAATAACCTGAACAAATATGAACAAACTGAAATGTCTTAAGAAACGGGAGTGGAATTTTATCAATATTCTGCCTGACACTAAATGTTTTGTGTATATGTAATTGTAATTTAAGGAACAATGCACATGTGTAAATGATAAACTAAGGCATAATACACAGCAAAACTGGGAGAGTTGAATCAACTCCCACAGAGTTGATTTTAACTCTTTTTCAGAGTTTCTATAGGTCCACACTTTGCAAAGTTAAATTCACATTTTCATTGGAGTTAATTATTTAACACTATGCCAGAGTTGCCTTTTTAACTCAGAAACCTGAGTTAACTTAACACTGACTGATTTAACTCCCAACACTAGAGTTCATAAATGGACTGAACTTATATAGTGCATTTTCTACACCTTCATGGTGCCCAAAGCGCTTTATACACACACACACACACACACACACACACACACACACACACACACACACACACACACACACACACACACACACACACAGACAGGATTTGAACCTCCAACCCTTTGGTCCTTGGACGACCCGCTGTACCAGCTGAGCCACAGCTGCCCTTCAGAGTCTGACCCACCTGAGTTAAATGAACCCATATGGATTTATCATTGACACTGTCAGAGTTTGTCCTTTAAGAGTTAAAGAGTTAAATTAACACCATGAAAGGAACAAAAAGAACACTCATTTGAGTGAATTTTCACTCTGACAGTAGTGTTAATTTGAATCATAAAAAAAGTGACTCCATTGAAAATGAGTTCAAACTCAATGTGAACAGGATGAGTCAAAGAAAGCTGATGCATTTTTTAGAACGTTTCTTTTTCCTCTTTTTTCTCTGACACTGACAGTCTGACAGAAACTGCACAGGTTCACCTGGTGTGAAATGCAGGGGCCAGGATAATTAACACTGGAGAGACACAAAACAACACTTCTGCTGAGTTCATTTCCACAGGCTTGACGAACTCTTTTCATTAACCCCAACTCTGAGTGACATTTAACTCACAGTGAGTTCAAACTACACTTTGAGAGTGAAAATTGACTCTCAAATATTTAACCCTGACATTTCAACTCTCCAGTTTTTGTTGTGTACATGTTAAAATTGCACTCAAGAGATTTCAGGGTGTTTTTGTTATTCAGGAAACTTTGTAGATGGAAACATTTTCATAATGAAATTGTAGATTTTTCACTGTTCTTATTTTGCTGGTCCGGCCCATTTGAGCTCATCCTGGCCTGAATGTGGAACTGAACTGAAATGAGTTGGACAGCCCTGGATTACAACATTTCCCAAACATTGTTACTGACAAATTGCTTGTGAACTCCTCGACTCTGTTATCATGCAAATCACTTGTCAGGAAAATAAAACTCATCTAACCACTGTTTTTAGCAACAACAAAAAAAAAGTCCCCATAATAAATGCATTTGGATGAGTCATCACACTTCCATTCAACTATAAAAGGCATAAATAAGTTGAATCTTTTGTCACAAACAATCATGTTTCTCTAAACCACAAATTAAAATGCGCGGTAATTGCATTTGTCATGCATTCTGCAACAGAACATTTAGGAGAGTGGTCATAAAAATATTCTCATTCATTCTATGCAGTCAAACTAATAACAAAAAAACAATAAACATGAGCCTTGTCCCTGCACAGAAATCCTCATATAACCAACTGTTCCCACATCAAAGACATCCATTAGACCAGGCCTGTCAAACTCATTTGAATTCACTTCCATATTTAACCCGATTTGATCTGCAGTGGGCCAGACCAGTAAAATAATGACTGAATAACCTATAAATAATGACAAATCCAAGTTTTTCTTTTTGTTTTAGTACAAAAAAACCTAATTAAATTATGCAAATATTTACATTTTATAAAAAAGATGTGAATAACCTGAAAAAAATGAAATTTCATTTGAAAAATTAGTGCAATTTGAACACTATTCTGCCTGGACTTCTTACTTCTACATGTACATTTACACACAGTGTTCCATAAACATTTGGGAACAGGCAGAATATTGTTCAAACTGCACAGTTCAGGTTGTTCATCTGTGTTTTATTTATGTATTTATTTGCATTTTATTGTGAAAGAATAGTTTTGTAAATGTTAATATTTTCACAATGTAATGTTATTTTTTTCACTTAAATTTTTTTCACATAATTTTTCACAGTAAATGTGTGTTTGTCATTCTTTCTGGTTGATTGTGTTGTTCTGTTGACTGTAGATCCCATTGGTCTGTATGTGGAACCTGAACCAAAAGTATTTGTTCAGCCTGGACTGTTCAGGTTCATTTATGCACTTTCATCCTGCAGGGCCGGAATGGAACCTTTAGCGGGGGGGGCCAGATTTGGGCCCCGGGCCGCATGTTTGACACCTGTGCATTAGATATTTTTGACTAAATTATTGCTTTTACTCTTAAGGTCAATTCAATAAATAATAAGCCATATGCAGTGACTTTTCAGCGGTCAAGAATAGAATACATTTAGAAGTGAAATACATTGTGGCCTCTGTATATTCAAAGGAGTGATTGACATGTTGTGTACTTTTATCATTAATCTTTCACATGAGCCAAACACTCAGGTCACTGGTTTGATGCAAACAAGGCTGATAATGTACTGTCCGCAGCCCATGCAACATGTATGAACACATGCAACATTTATCAGCCTTCTATATTCTCTGCCTCTAAAGCCCGATGCATTTTTAGATCTGCCTCAATATTTGTGTGCACTACTACTGATGTGTCTACTGGACTGTGAAAAGATGAGTGGAAGGAAAAAGAAAGCAGACGAATATCACAGAATGCTTACATAAAAATAGACCTGAAATTAAACTTAAATGAAATGCATTTGTGCAGCTGGAATAAAAAAAAATGGTGTTTGTCATTAAATGTTACTAAAACAAAGAAGAAGCAGATTTTTCATGTTGGACAAAAGGAAAAAAAAAAAAAACATATACAATATATACATATACATATACACTGCCAACTATTAATGTCAAATTGATAGCTTCACTGGTTAGTGACAGTTAAATGCATCCATGTGTTTTTATTTTATTGCTCTACAGCGGTCAAATGTTTGGTTTACCATAGCTGCTACTGTGCAGGATGGAAGGAAATACTGAAGGTAGGAAACCATTTAGAGTGAAAAAAAACCCAAAACCGATAAGATAAGATAAGATAAGATAAGATAAGATAAGATAAGATAAGATAAGATGAGATGAGATAAGATATACTTTATTGATCCCCCAAGGAGGAAATTCAAGCTTGTATGGCATCACCAGACAGTATGCGTCAATACAATGGAAAAATAAAGACAAAAAAATGTAATAATACATAATGAATGTGAAGCATTAGCCATGTGCCCTGTCAGCTAATCCTGAATTTAAAACCAACACTACAGCCTGGATGGAATCTGTGACTCTACTACAAAAACGGGAAAAAACATTAAAGGGCTCATATTCATCTAAACCCAGTTTTCTTAGTCTGTGCTTCATTTCTTTGTGTATCTGGACCCTAATAGTTCAAACAGTTTGAATTTGAACCCTCCAGCTGCTGCAAAACTATCATTAGATTCATTTGGACAAAAATCCAATGGATTTCTACAACCTGTTTGAATTCCTACTCAATTGGTTACATCTATAACTAATCTATAAAAAAAGAAACAATTAATTGATGGAAGTGTTTATTTTGAATATGAATGTAAAAAAAAAAGAACAATAAAAAAACAAACAAAACATTTAAAAATTAGACATAATACATATGGGTCAAAACACAGTATTCCAAGTCTCTCTGACAGGATATTTCAGAGACAGTTTGACAAATTAGTGTTGCTAAATGACCCGTATTTTTACTTTTAAATTCATTTTTGCTTTAGTTGGACCATAAGGGATTATCCAAAACAAGGAGTTACTTTATACTGAAATAAATGTTGGAATGGTGATGAATAAAGTTCACTCTGTGACGGAACATTAGTGTGTCTGGACCCATATTCAAAAAGGAGTGAGAAGAAGTAGAACTTCTAAACTCCCACCCCTTCTCCTTCAATAATAACCTTCAATAATAACCTTCCTAGTCTAAACATATCTATAGTCTAATGCATGATATTCACTGTTAAATAATTTGGTTTCTGGCTTTATATTATTACAAATAAATATGATATGATTTACATATGTACACACACACACACACACACACACACACATACACAAACCACGTACTTGTCCATCCTTAGAACACCCAGTGATCCCCAACCCCTCCCTCCTCCCTGAGCCTCTGACAGATCGTGTCTTTGTTCGTCCTTTTAAACTGTCTCATACTGGGACGTTGCTTTAACTCTATGTCGAATCTGTTCCACAGTCTCACCCCACTGACTGAAACACAAAAACTTTTTCCTGGTCGTACATATTAAGTAAATATTGAAGTTAATTTCCCCCTTAAATTAAAACCTCTCTTATGAATGTTAACTTCTGTATGTTTGTTGGTAATAATTATTTTTAGCTTTGTACATTATTTGAGCTGTTTGATAGTCCACAATGTCTGTACATTTGAGTCATTTTGACTGTAAGAATAATGAATAAACCAAACCAAAAACAATACCCCTTGCCTCCTCTTTTTTTTTGTTTGTTTGTTTGTTTGTTTGTTTGGGGGGGGGGGTCACGCAGATCCAGAAGCATCCCATTAAAATGTTGTTATAATCTGCCTCACAAGGAGACGTCTGTTAAAGAAAGCCTGTCACTGGTCGACTATTTTCATCCCCTAACTTTATTTACTTCTTATCTTTCAGCTCAGAATTAACAGCATGCTGATTCTGCTGATTTATTTTGCAGGGATTTTGCAAAAACTTTACAATTTATATCAAAATAATTTCAGCAAAAGCACCATCACTGTATGTTTGGCTTAATGCCAACAAAGACTATTTTTATTGTTTTAAAAAGATACAAATAAGCCTTTTTCCCCCACCATTCCAATATGATAATGAGCTGTTTCTCCAACGCTGATGCAACACTAAAACCATGGAGTCAGGTCTGGTTATGTGACACTATCCAATCCTCCCTATTGTCGTCAACACCGATAACAATGGCAGACCAGTCTGAACAGCGATAGCATTATTTCCTTCAGGACAAAAGCCATGATTTCCTCTTCAGTTCAAACCAATAATATCTGTCTCAGTGATGCAGTGATACTAAATGGTGTCATGTTATATGCATGGTGCTGTACCGGGGGGCTCCGATGTTTGGAGTGTTCCCAGAATGCAGCCAAGAAATGAGAAATGGAAATGAGCAAGAAAGAACGCTACAGTAAAAACAAGAGGAGCTCTAATATGCTAATAGAAATTGCCTCTAGTACAGTATTTGCATGGCAGTGCACATCATGTACGAAGGAAAGAGGAGAAGACCATGAGAGCGTGGGTGGTTAACCCTCTGGTATCCGGGTGTGCCTTTTACGCACACTTTGCACTTCCTGTTAAAAACTCCATATTATTTTTCACAATTTAAATAAGGTTAGAATTCAAAAGTTGTTCATTTTTGCATGATCTTTAAAATTCTGTCCACCAACTCAAATGTGCACATTGTAAACAACAGAAAATGACCAGACTAGCATCTGTCTGCCAAGTGTGCATAAAACGCACTGTTTCTAACATTTGATCTGTATGATTAGGACTGACCTGGATTTACAAAAATAAAATCAAATTAGAGCAGAAAAATAAATCAATGTATAATATTTAATAGTTTGATTTATAGGTGTGCATTTTACGCACACTTGGTGACAGATGCTAGTATTTTTGAACATTTGACCTAACGCCAAAAATAATAATAATGCAAATTAACCGATGTTGGAGTTAATCATTGACATATGCCAGGATGAAAAAATGAATGAATGAATGAATGAATGAATTTATTTATTTTTGGTTTTACATCAACCATTGTACTCAGTACACCAATCGTACTAAACACAAAAACCAAAAAAGGAATATTCTAGAAGCAAAAGCTTATTTTTTTTGCCTATCCTTTTGAACTAATCCACTGCGTATGTCAACTTAAATGTGTACAGCATTGATCATTCACACCAGAATAATAATAAAAAATAAAAATCAACAACAAAAACACATCTACCATCTCAATTCAAAATCTCTGAATAATTTAAACTTAAAGGACTCTTCTTTTTTTTAAACTTCGCCAAAGGAGTGGATAACTTAAGTGCATCATAAGGTCCATCCCATAATTTCACACCCACAGTCCCAGTTCATCCAGACTTCACATCTGCCCTCACTTTAATCCACTCACACACATGAAAATCTCTGAAATTCGAGTTACTCTCTCTTAATTCCAAGAAACTATGACAAAATCAAATAATATATGATCCACTTTTTATATAGCATATTGAAAAAAAAAATTTTTGTGTGTTTTTTGCATTAAAAAAAATGATTTGTTTACAATACAAACACAGCATTTAAAGGGTTAAAAAATGTGACAATTATTGAGTATTTGGTATTTTTATTTACGGCTCAAGTTGATGAAATAGAAAAAAGTGTAAAAGAATTAAAAACAAACCGTATGAAATGTTTTGACATTATTCCACCAGTGTGCCAAAAAGGCAGACTTGGTGCTTAGTAAGGGCCTCGGTGGACGGGATACCAGAGGGTTAAAGGCACATCGTATTCAAGTGATTGGTTATCTGACAGCTGGGAAACAGCAGATTCCATCCAAACGTCGGTGGCCTGTAGACAAACACTGCAGCATGATTAGGAGTGGAAAGTGAAACCAATGAGTCCTGCTGACATTTGGTGAAACGTAAACAGCCGACTGTACGTGAAAACCTCTAATATCCCTCACCGACAGAGCTGTGTTATTTAGTAGCAGCAGTATTGATTAGTTTTGGAGCTGTTGTACTGTCAGTCATGTTGATTGAGTTGACCCAGGGTTTGGAGCTGACTGTAGTGGAGTTCAAAAGAACAAATCTGTGCCGACGGTGCATGTGACCACCACGTTCAATACATGATGAATCCATACAAGTGTGTGACAAGCCATTCAATTAAACGGACAAAACAGCGGAAAGAGGAGGTCACTCTGGCACCAAAACAAAATTAAACATGACGTGCTGCATACTTTTAAAACCCCTCGGCCAAATATAGTGTAAGATTCTGCAAAGCTATCATTAGATTCATTTGGGCAAAAATGGAGTGGATTTAAACAACCCGTTTAAATTCCTGCTTAATTGGTTACATCTATAACTAATCTATAAAGAAAGAAACAATTGATTGATGGAAGTGTTTATTTTGAATATAAATGTGGAAAAAAAGAATAATAAATAAACAAACAAAACATTTAAAAATTAGACATAATATATATGGGTCAAAACACAGTATTTGAAATTTCTCTGATGGGACATTTCCGAGACAGTTTGTCAAATTAGTGTTGCTAAATGACCCATATTTTTACTTTTAAATTCATTTTTGCTTTAGTTGGACCATAAGGTTTAAGAACAGGAGGAACAGACAAAACAAGAAAATGATGTTTGTAAATTCTATTACATATTAAAAATTAAATGAATTTTAAGAAACACCTACTGTACAATTATTTCAAGTGTGTATATATATATTTTTTTTTTTTGGGACACCCTGTATATATTATAAAAGGGAAGTGGACTCTGTCTGTGTGTCTTGGGTGTCACACAAAATCCTGAAAGTGCTGACTGCTGCAGTTTGACATACTTATGTATTTTATGCCAAGGAAGAGACTAGTGAAAACGGTAAGTGGATAGAACCCATATTTTGGGAGGTATTTGTGATTTTGGAATGCAATGACCTCCCACTGGTCAATCGCGGTGCCATGCCCAGAATCATAGACTCATCATTGAAGTGGGTTACCTAGCAACAGATAAACAATAGGCCCACATTGCCATGGTGTCAAATTTCATGTGCAGTAACAGACATGGCAGCTGAAAGGTTATTCAACTGAAAATGCCTGTGGAATTTACCAAGAAAGCATAAAAGTAAAGGAATGAACTGGATCAGAGGATGTAGAACCTGCATGCAAAACGGCAAAACTGCATAAAACAAGCAAACATTTCTTGAGGGCAAACAGTTACTGTGTCCACCATACTCATCACCCTACAATGTTACGTATTTTGTTAGAAATATTGCCTCAAATTAGCGTCAAAGTGGGGTAGCTCTGCTGACAATTCTTGGAACAAGTCATATAATCCTAAAAAAGATGAAGTCAGATATTCCTTTTTTGCAGTGAGTAAACAGGAAAAAATTATTGGATTCATATATGATACATAACTCCGGAGTTATGTATCATATATGAATCCAATAATTTTTTCCACGATAATTACCGGGAATCTTTGAAGTTGGCGGGCGTTTACGGGGTCGATAATCTGGTTTTTCATGCAGTGTCCATTATTTATTGAAGTGTAGTACAGATGGTATTAAATGGAAGATGAATGTGTGACTTTGACTTGCTCTGAAGTGTCAGATGACCATCATAAATCATACATCATGAACCAAAATGGAAAAGAAGAACTGAAATATTATAATCTTTATATCTTTCATATCTTTATTTTACTTGTACTGAACAGTCAGTGTCAGGTTTGATTCGTGTGTGTGTGGTTTAGATGAACTCACGTCTGTCTGTGCTGAACTCAGAGAAAAGGTCAGATTCCACCTAAAAGATCTAATTTTACAGCTTTGGAAAGTAATTGTGGTAAAAAGCGTAGAGCAGAAAAACCAGAATACGAACTTCAGGATTTTTTTTGTGGTTGAGAAATGCTAGCCTACCTGTGCAGGTGTTAAGCAAGAGGCGCTTTCTGAAACTCTTTGTGCTTCAGCTATGCAGTTGGTTTGATTGACAGGTGTCCAGGGCACTTGTTAAACTCAGGTGACCTTTCAAATATGGGTTTTCCTGGAATTAACCGACATGGAGTGATGTGACGTATGTCAGTGACGCGCTTGTCTGCAACAACTGTTTTAACCAATTATATTGTACATGTGGAATAAATGTAACCAAATATGGGAATAACGATGGGAAGTCTTCTGAGAGTCACAAAAAGATGATCAAATGTATCAAAGAAGCTTCTTATGAGGGACGAAGAGACGAATAGTGTGTTTGGTGTTAGACTAATTCATAACTGACTTCTTTCTTTTTTGTAGCTTTTTCTATTTTTGCCTGAAGCAATAAATCATTCATTCATTCATTCATTTTCTGAACCCGCTTTATCCTCACTAGGGTCATGGGGGTCTCTTGGAGCCTATCCCAGCTACATAGGGGCGAAGGCGGGGTTCACCCTGGACATGTGACCAGTTCATCTCAGGGCTGAACATACAGAGACAAACAATCACTCTCACATTCATACCAATGGGCAATTTAGATTAACCAATTAACCTATCAGTGCATGTCTTTGGATGGTGGGAGGAGCCAGAGTACCAGAGAGAACCCACGCAGACACGGGGAGAACATGTAAACTCCACCCCCCGTCGACTGGTGTTGGAATCGAACCCAGGACCTTCTTGCTGTGAGGCACAAGTGCTAACCACTGCACCACCGTGTCGCCGCAAAAAATCAAGTTTTTGTTTTAACTTTTTCAAACCTCAACCCTTCTTTTTGGTGAGTTCTTCCTGTCTCTTGGTTTGGTCCGTCCATCCCAAACAGAACTGCTGAGTTCATTTAAATTACATGACCCCCCCCCCCCCCCCCCGGTGTCAGCCTAAATGTAGTAGTCCAGAGCCACCGTTGGTCTAAACATCTCTAGAACACGCAGCCTTTTGTCCAGATAACCGAGATTTATAGTACCAAGGTGGTTTAAAGATAGCGAAACAGCAGTTCATTAACCGAAATTAATAGTGGTTTTTGAGATTCACTGTTTGCTGCGTGTTTACAGAAGTAAAGAAGGAAGTCTGTCCTAAAATGTCAGAGGTTTAGAATGTACAGTTTATTTTAGTTATTTTTCTTTGCTGGTTTTTGCTCTTCTTTCCATTGCATGGTTTTACATTTGTTTGCAGCGACAAGGGCAATTTTTAATACATCTGACTTTGTTTATGTTGGCTGTTAGCCTGCATGTATTACCCAGGAGAGTTCTTGTTGGTTCTGTGGGGATGGATGCACCTGTGATGTGTGGGAATAATCTGTGTGAAGTGTTCAGAATACACTTGGATATTTGCAGGTTTGGAACATACCTATCAGTGTTCCTGTGGTCCACTTTTATACCTGGGACACAACTAGGAAAACTGCACCTTTGGCACATTCTATTAATAACATTATGATTTTCATATTAGAAGGGACCACCTTTAGCTTTTATAACTGCTTTCATTCACTGTGGAATTATTCATGTAAGGCAGCGCTTATGCATAAATATTACAACATGTTTTCCATCCACAAGTCCATTCATTTTCCCTGTAAAACCTTGTACTGGTGGGAGAACTGGACTCTGTGGTGTAGATGCTAGCTCATTTGTCTGATCCACTCTGTCACACTAATGTGTAATTCTTGTCATTCAGTATTTTTAGGTTCAGCTGACCTCGTTTTATGGATCCGTAATGTCACTGAACCTAGACCTGATCAACTGAACCAACCCCAGGTCATGACACTGCCCCCACAGGCATGTTCTGAAGGCACTAGGAATGATGGGTAAGTAAGATAAGATAAGATAAGATAAGATAAGATAAGATAAGATAAGATAAGATAAGATAAGCCTGTATTCTACAGTGAAGGAGGAATGTCCCAGTTTTTCTGGATGCCATTATGGTTGAATAGTTGTTATTGTGTTTTCTTGCTCATTGTGCACATTGTATGTTTTCTGTTTTTGGACTTTGTATGGCTGCTGCTTTGGCCAGGTCTCGCTTATAAAAGAGATTCCTAATCTCACTGGGATCTCCTGGTTAAACAAAGGTAAAATAAAAAATAAATTAAATAAAAATTAGTAACACAAAGGGAAATTCCAGATTTACAGCAGCAAATAACGTCATCTGCTTGTCTTCTTACCCTGATGGACCCGCCCCTCTGGAACAGGGTCGGTCTGGACTCATCACACCACATGACCTTTTTTCCAGATAAACTCAGTCCAATTGTTATGGTCTCTATTAAACCCATGGTTGTTTCAGAAATGAGAAGCTACTGCACCATTTGGGGTGAAAGAACTTACTGCAGATGAAACATATTAATTCAGTGTTTTTCAACCTTGGGGTCAGGACCCCATGTGGGGTCGCCTGGAATTTCTAGTAGTTGATATTTTTTTTAAATTATTTTTTAAATAAATAACTAATATTTTTTTTATGATTCAATATATATTTCATTATAATTAAAACACCACAAATTTTTCCTACTAAAAATCCAGTTCAAATAAAATGCAGGATGTAATATCTGAGAGGGTATATCTGGACTGACCTGATCATGTGAACGCATGAGTTACTACGCTTCAACCTGCTCGGACACAGTCGAAACTGGACCAAACAGAGAATGGAAAGATTTTTTCACCCATCTGGCCCCGCTAAGACATCTGCAAGAGAAAAAAGTCTCTGTTTTGAATGTCTGGGTTCACCAGAAATTTATGACGTTAAAATGGGGTCATGAGCCAAAACAGGTTGGAAACCAGTGCATTAATCACCGCAGTTATTGTCCAATGGAAGGACCTGAACCATTGGCTGAGTTAACTCCAGGTGTTTGTGTTTAGTCAGGCTGTTGTGTTCTGCAAATGTTATTCCACACGTTATCTCCCCTTAGCGGTGTGGATGTCTTTTAATTGAAGAGGACGTAATGTGCAGCGGTTTCATGGTTTGTCGGCTTCTGTTCTTGACTCAGTTCCCTGTGCAGCGTCTTCCATATGGGTTTACGTCTGCTAGTGTTAGCTGCATGGAATCGTAGCCTTTGTTTAGCCGTTAGCTATTTAGAGTGAGTTGTAAACTTACATGACACTGATGTAAGATGTATCTCTCCTTTTTTAGTTTTAGCCTTTCTGACAATAAAACAACAGTCGGAACCTCCGTCTTGCTGATTGGGAAGGAGTTCATCTGCCTGTCCAATCACACACTGTGACAGAGGACTGAACACCGGCTGTGCATACTGTTAAAAGACAAATACTGAGTAGGAATACACAGTGCTTCAACCAAAATACACTTCTTTACATTTATATTGAAGTCTTTGTTCCTGTCACTTTATAAGTTGCAAAATCTTGAGTATATATGAGGTGTAGACTCTCTTACTTCTGGTTTAAAATGCACAAGTTTATCCACAAAGGGCGACACGGTGGTGCAGTGGAGAGCACTGGGGCCTCACAGACAGAAGGTCCTGGGTTCCAACACCAGTCCATGGGGGTGGGACCTTTGAGTTTACATGTTCTCTCTGGTCCTCTGGCTCCTCCCACCATCCAAACACATGCTCTGATAGGTTCAGGGGTTCATCTAAATCCCCCATAGGTGTGAATGTGACAGTGGCTGTTTGTCTCTATATGTTCAGTCTGGGATGAACTGGTCACATGTCCAGGGTGAACCCCGCCTTTGCCCTTAAGTAGCTGGGATAGGCTCCGCCCCTGTGACCCCCGTGAGGATAAAGCAGGTTCAGAAAATGGATGAAGTTTATCTGCAGCAGCTCTTCTCATAAATGTAGATGACTGTCTTGTAGTGAGGTGATCAAACTGCTAACCTGGAGCTGTGTAAATAAGTGAGTGCTGTGGACTATGGGGAGGAGAGCTCTTCAGAACTCTGAAAGGATCCAATTTTAGACACATAGTTAAAGGTTACTTTTTGTAAACCACAGTTTTATTTGATCTTTTCCTTTCAGTATTTAACTTTGGACAGTAGCAGCCTGTACAGTTCAGTAAATAGTTTTGTCATAATAGCAAAATATTTCTAGCCTTGAAACCCCAAAAGGCGTCATTTCTAATATCTGAATCACCACTAAAGAGGATGTGACTAAAGAGGATGACTGACTACTGTGGTGGAGATCATGTAAGAGGTCCCAGGTTCAGTCCCCAGCATCTCCATTCTGTTCTACAGTTTCCACGTTTAGGATCAATAAAGTGTATTTATCTGTTCAGATTATGTCCTGAAACCTGAGAATGGTGTTATCCTTCAGTAAATAAACATATTCTAACTCTGATTTAGGATTTGCTTACAGGTAGGGCTGTAAGAAAATATCCATTCTGCAATATATCGCGATATTTCATTTCATCATACTGTATCGATATTAAAAAGTACTGTATGGATATTTTTAGGTATTTATTCAAATGCAGATATTGGCGGAACTTCACTTTAGATTTTTGGTTTTCTTTATTGTTTATATCTTATTTATTATTAACACTGTTTTATTAAATAATGGTTATTTGAATCCTCCTAAAAGCACTTTTTACTGTCTGAGAGGCAGATGGGAGTTCCTTTGGAAACTAGGAGAATTAGAAAAATGTTGTGATATACCATTAGATCCTGTTCTGATCAAATAAAAATGTGTTTATGTTTGTACATATTTCTTTTGTAATTCAATTCTTCCAGGAAATAATCTTAAAAAAAAAAGAAAGAAAAGAAACAAACAAAAAATTGCCTTTTTAACAGTATCGTGATATATCATGATATATCGTATTGTGATCCTAGTGTTGTGATTTGTATCGTATTGCCAGATTCTTGCCCATACACAGCCCTGCTTACAGGAAAAAACCCCAGTCATGAGGTTATCTTCCTTTGTAATGTTTATTGGCTTGCACATAATCAGATTGTGACCCATTGATTTTGTCTTGAGATGTAGTGAAAAGGATTCTTTTGCAGAACTGTCAAGATGGTTTTTGTTCTTAGAAAAAACAATTAAGCCATATAGAAAAGAAATCCATGATTAGTTTGCTCTTTGTGAAATGACTGTATAATGGTGTAATGGTCTTCAGGTGCAGCCACATTATTACTGTCTGTCAAAATGAGATGGAGGAAAGGGGGCATTAATAAGGTCCAATTTGACCTCACAAGAAAAAGGTTGAAGTCTTTGAAATGTCACATTATTCTGATAGTGCAGTGCAGTTATTGCAGTGGAACAGGAACAGAGGAGTGCATGGTGCTTTTGCACTTGGCTGTGGTGGGCTGTGTTTAGCCCTGGTCTACCAGTGTGACCTGGGATGACATCACAACAGCACAGCAGGGGCCGACCACGGAGCAGCAGAGAATTATACCATACTGGCACTCTAGGACTCTGTAGTTCTTTTTGTAACCTTAATAATGAACCCTTTCATGCACAGTGGTCACTCTTGTATATTTATGGATTTTATTGTTTTAGTTTCATATCACCCAACACAGTGGACACTTATGCACCATCCCATACATTGGAATTTATATCCATTACTGTAACTTTACTGTTTTTGATAAACCTGGTCTGCACTAACATGTTTGAGTGTAAATCAATTGCTTGTTATTGTTAACAGACTGTAATTAACCATTTTTCTTCAATAAAAAGGTTTTGTTTTTTTTTTGCATATTATCTCCATAAAGTGAGTATTAACTAATATTAGAGTATGTTAAAATGTGACAAAACACCAGATTAGCAGCATTAAAAAAATGATTTCATAGTTTTCACTCAGTATATCAGTAAATACATGTTTCTTTGCTTCAGAAATTAAATGCATGATGTCCAGCTGAGTGGATATTTTTGCGACTCCATGAAAAATAGGTTCATAAGAAAATTTTCAGATCGCTTTTTTTTTTTTTTGAGGCCTAAAGAGGAATAAAAACACTCAGGAAAAAAAAAAAAAAAAAAATCTTGATTAGGGTCAAAAAACAGTATTCAAAATCTCTCTGACAGGACATTTTAGAGACAATTTGACCCACATTTTTATTTTTAAAATAATTTTTGCTTTAGTTGGACCATAAGGGATTATCCAAAACAAGGAGCTACTTTATAGTGAAATAAATGTTGGAATGGAAATCAATTATAGTTCGCTCTCTGATGGGACATGACTGTGTTTGGACCCATGAAGGTTCTCAGAATTCATGCACTAAAGGGTTAAAATAAATTGCTTCTGTGTTTTTCAAAAGTAGATTGAACATAATGTTTTTGAGAGGGCACCGCAAAGCAATTATGCATGAGCACCAAAACAAATGGCCGACAGCAGCCCCGCCCCTTTTGTAAATGAATAGTTTGAAGCTTTTGCATTTTCATTATTCAGTCGTCTCATATCATAAACTGCACTCATCGTGTGAGGGAGAAGACAAGTGCTCTCTGAACAGATGATTGTGCATCAGTGCCAGCTGTCATTTCTCTTCCTGCTTTTATGGGACTATGATGTGTTTTACATGCTATCATTTACAGCTTTTTAGGGATAATCACATGTATTTTAGTTCAGACTGTCAAAATTAACATATTAACACAGATTGATCCATCATCATGATTCATCTGATTAAAAATTTGAATGCAATCTGCAGCACAGAATGACTGTGAACGTCTCTGCTAATGCATCTGGGTCAGTTTGTCCAAGTAGAGTTAAAGTCACACATGTGCAGTCGATCCGGTAGTGACAGACCGCAGAACCAACCAGAAAGAAGGAAGACGCTAAACAAGAACGCTGGTCCTCTGGATGGAAACATGAGGAGAAAAAAACCGAGACGGAACAGTCGACTGACATAAAGTATGATACACACTCTGCAGGAAGGAGTTTTCTTTTCACCAAAGCACTTCCAACTTAAAATTCCACATCAGTGTGAAGCATACGTCAGGGATTCTGCTGACACTTCGGCTAACACGTCACCCAGCTTGTGACAAACACGTTAAGTGCATAAATATTCCCTTCTTTCTTGAATCTGTTTGCTCATGTAAAATGAAACGTGATTAACCCTTTCATGCACAGTGGTCACTGCAGTGGACAGCTATTCTCCAGCTGTTCTCCTACATATTCATAGATTTTGTTGTTTTAGTTCCATATCAGCCGACACATCTGGCACTCATGCATCATCCCAAACACTGTAACTGATACCATTACTGGAATTGTGCTGTTCTTGGGAAACCTGATCTGTGGTAACATGTTTGAGTGCAAATCAGTGCTGTAATTAAAGCTCTACCTCCAGATGTGGCATGTCTCACAGCACTTAGTAAAAGTTTGAACATGAACAACCTGCCTCCCTCCAAAGCCCCGCCCCCTTCCCTCTGCCTGAGCTCTGAGGCTCCTCCTCCTCTCTCCTCCTCTCACCTGATGCGCGATGGAAACGGAGGAGGAAGCAGAGGCGGAGGTCCGGTCCGTTTTGGCGTGTCCGTGGACCCCTCCCTCAGTAATCAGATGCATCATCCACCTGCCGCGGGCCCGCGGCTCCTGTTCCATCAGTAGACCTGTTCCATCAGTAGACCTGGTCTGTGCAGTACTGGGTCAGGGTCTTCACTGCAGTGCCCAGGAGATGGGCGCGCGCACTGTGAACGCGTGGCCTCCGCGAATTTTCCGTGGACATTTGAGGTTTCATAGTCCATACAGTTCTCATCCTACATCATCTTACATGTGTGACACCAGGTACATGTACCTGTATGAGTCCCACCGTCAGAAAAGCTGAGCTTTATGCAGACCTGTTCAGTCCAGTACAGCTGACTTCCAGACTTTTATCTCCATCCTTCATTCATCAGACTCCTGTTTGTTCCCCTCAGTTGTCGTTTCTGTTCATAAATCCGTTTTTTCCTTCCACATGTGCATGTCAGTTCTATCCAAACACATCCTAGACAGTAGACTGTGGTCAGTGGTCAGTAGACTGTGGTCAGTGGACAGTAGACTGTGGTCAGTGGTCAGTAGACTGTGGTCAGTGGACAGTAGACTGTGGTCAGTGGTCAGTAGACTGTGGTCAGTGGTCAGTAGACTGTGGTCAGTGGTCAGTAGACTGTGGTCAGTGACAGGAGAAGCAGCACCAGTGAAGCGTCAGATTCAGAGGGACACATATGGGATGTGAGGCGGTGATAATGGATCGGATGCTGGACGGCCGTAATGGATGATTGACAGGAGGCTCAGTCAGGTTCAGCCAATTATTTCATTCGGACCGACTAAAATGATTGGTCAGACTTTTATCAGAAATATATGAGAATTAAACATTTTTGAGTTTCAATACCTGGTGGATTTCTTTTACATTTTAGTTTGACACACACTTATTAGGAGCATTTTAAGATGACAAAAGAAAAGTGTAAAAATGTCACATCATACGGTAGAGCTTTAACAGCAAAAATGTTTTTTTTTTTTTTTTTGCACATTATCTCCATGATAATGACTAGTACTAGAGTATGTTAAAATGTGAGAAAACAGCAGGTTAGCTGCAAGAAAAATGTTCTTATTTCATCGTTTTCACTCAATACATTTGTAAATACATGTTTTTTTGCTTCAAAAATTAAACGTATGGTTTGCGGCTGAGTGGACATGTTTACAAATCTATGACAAATAGGTCCATAACATTTTTTCAATCACATTGTTTTTTTCATGCCTAAAGAGGAGTAAGAACACTCAGGAAAAAAAAAAAAAATCTTAATTAAGGTTCTCATAATTCTTGCATGAAAGGGTTAATATAGATTAAAAATGAATGATATTTAATCGTGATTAATCAAAATTAATCCACAGCAGCCCTGTGTTGAACCTCCTCAGACCCAGGACATGTCAGCAGTACCAGCTTTTTTTGTTTTTTATTCAATCCTATACTGGAAACATCCTGATGCAACAGTTTTTTCAGATGCAGTTTTTAAAATGTTTATGGAATGTCCTTTGTGGTGGATGGTTTTCTTTTCTTTTTTTGTATAAAGTTGTGAAACTCTTGTCCACAAATGTGGACAGAAAACCCACAGCTGGGTCTGAGGAGGATAATCCCATTCAAAATTGTAATGGTTTGACAGCACTAATTTGAATCCCTCCCTGTCCTATCACCTACACCCCTTCTACCTCAGATCCAGCAACACAGTACCAGTCATCTTCACAGGTTTATTTAACCCAGCAAAACCCAAACATCCATTAATGACCAAAAGCATCTACTGATCTAAAATATTTAGTACCTGCTGATCAGCTTCAGTTAATGATAAATTTTACTGAAAAGTCACGTTTTCTGCACTTCCTCTGTTTTTGATATAATAACCCTCAACTTTATCTGAGCTTTTAAGAACATCTTCATGATCAGTAAATTAAATACAGGAACATACTCGATTTATACTGATAAAATACAAAATACAGAGGATAATTTTCTAAAGAAATGGTGATGAATCACTTTAAAAAGGTTAGATATCGAGAAAATTTTCAATTGGGAATCGACATAAAAATAGTTCTGGGTTTTTATGGGTTAAATTAAACTGTATTTTGGCAACCTCTACCAATATATTTAAAATTCTGTTAATTTTACTTGCCGTGTTCTTTATGGTGTATATTTAACCCACAAAGAACCGAACAGTCAGTGGCAACCAAGACCATCAACTGATCTAAAATGTTTAATGACTGATGATCCACTCATCCTATCAGTACATGTCAATAATTGGTGTCAAATACAGTTCTTCATCTTTTCATGGTCATCAGATATGACCCATTTGGACGTTCAGAGGCTCCGTAGTTACCATGGAAACACCTGTCATCTTCTACAACATTGATTCCCCAGTCAAACCCATGGAGTTGGATCAGTGACAGTGGATGGACACACTGGGTTTATGTTCAGTTAATGACAGACTGGACTGAAAAGTCACTTTTTCTGCAATTTTCTTTATTTTTGATATAATAAGCCTCGACTTTAAACTGAGCTTTAATGAACATCTACATCAGGGGTCTGAAACATGCAGCCTGAGGGCCCGTCAAAGGTTCCAAGCCAGCCTGTGTGATGAATTAATAAAGTGCAAAAATTCCACAGTTAAAGCAGTCGAACTGATGTTAATTCAGGTTCCACATACAGACCAATACTATCTCCAGTCAAATAATGGTATAATAACCTACAGAATATAGTGACTCCATATTCTCAGTTTGATGTGAAAAAAATAATCTTACATTATGCCTATAAATAATGACAACTTCAAATTTTTGTCTTTGTTTTAGTGCAAAAAATAACATTAAATTATGAAAATACTGACATTTACAAACTATCCCATAATGCTAAAATGTGACTAACCTGAACAAATGTGTCCAACCTGAAATGTCTGTATTAAATTCAGTCCAGTTTGAACTCTTTTCTTCCTGTTCCTCAGTGTTTAGTGTCTTTGGAGATCTGATCCAGAATGCACATGGACTAATGAGAAGTGGAGGAAGAAGACTGGGAAAATTACACTAAATTTTCTTACGTTTTTTAATTTAAATTTCAGTTTTCTCAGGTTTTTTTTTTTTTTTTTGGGATGGTTTATAAAAGTAAGTATTTTCATAATTTAATGTTGTTGTTTTTTTAACACTAAAACAAAGACAAAAATGTGCAGTTGTCATTATTTCTAGGTTCTTCTGTTCTTATTTTCCTGGTTCAGCCCACTGCAGATCAAATTGAGCTGAATATGGAACTGAACTAACATGAGTGTGACAGGCCTGTATTAGATGTTACATTTGTTCATTTCATTCTGTTTTAGAAGATCGTCTCAAAGCCATACAGCCACACCATTCCTCTGTGTGTGGATGAAGTGGTGCTGAAGCCTAGCCTGGGGCACCTAACTGTTCAGTCTGCTGTCGTGTACATAATGAACACAGAGGTGAATGCATCACACTGATTACGTCAGCGTACAGTAATCGGTCTTTTCCATGCTAACCCATGTCAATGGAAAAAAAAATACGATGGAGCTGAAGCAGCGCACGACTCATCACAGGCCTGACACGATGGAAACACACTGTTGAACTGATTCACAGAGAAATGAGTCACGCCATTAAACACATGGACATGTTTTATCCAGCCTCGTCAATAATGATGCCAGTTTTCGTGTTCTGTGTTGACATGTTACTTCCTGCAGTTAATGTTTCTATGTGCTATTTGTGGCTTTAGAACACAGGTGTCAAACATGAGGCCCGTGGGCCAAATCCGCCCCACTAAAGGGTCCAGTCCGGCCCTCTAAAGGGTCCAGTCCGCCCCACTAATGGGTCCAGTCCGGTCCTCTAAAGGGTCCAGTCCGGCCCTCTAAAGGGTCCAGTCCACCCCACTAAAGGGTCCAGTCCGGTCCTCTAAAGGGTCCAGTCCGGCCCTCTAAAGGGTCCAGTCCACCCCACTAAAGGGTCCAGTCCGGCCCTCTAAAGGGTCCAGTCCGCCCCACTAAAGGGTCCAGTCCGGTCCTCTAAAGGGTCCAGTCCGGCCCTCTAAAGGGTCCAGTCCACCCCACTAAAGGGTCCAGTCCGGCCCTCTAAAGGGTCCAGTCCGGCCCTCTAAAGGGTCCAGTCCACCCCACTAAAGGGTCCAGTCCACCCCACTAAAGGGTCCAGTCCACCCCACTAAAGGGTCCAGTCCGGCCCTCTAAAGGGTCCAGTCCACCCCACTAAAGGGTCCAGTCCGGCCCTCTAAAGGGTCCAGTCCGGCCCTCTAAAGGGTCCAGTCCGGCCCCTGGGATAAATCTGTGAAATGCAAAAATGACACTGAACATATGAACCCTTTTAGTTCAGGTTCCACATTCAGCCCAGTTCAATCTCCAGTGGTTCAGACCAGTACAATACTCTCATAATAACCTAGAAATAATGACAACTCCAAATTATTTTCTTTGTTGTAGTGTAAAAAAAATAACATTACATGAAAATGGTCACACTTACAAACTATCATTTCACCAAAAAAATGTGAAAAACCTGAAAAAATGTAAACAACCTGTAATTTCTTAAGGAAAATTCAATGTAATTTTACTCATGTTCTGCCTGTTATTAAATGTTTTGTGTATTTGTAGATTCACTGTGATCTGTCCGTTGTATTTACCCCTCCCAACTACAATTATTGTATGAATTTTAACTTTTTTTTTTCCCATTTACTTATAATAGGCACAGTTTCCCATGTCTGTAGCAGCAAATCTATGGGTTGAATTCAGACCAAATGTGGTTTCTAGATTACCAGTGACCCAGAATGGATCTCATTCCATTTTGGGAACAGTAGGTCACAGTTCACATTTTTTATAAATGTTTAAAATCTTCCCATTTACTTCTAAAGGGCCAAACATGTGTGAGGGGCGGGGTTTGTTGTGTCTGCCACCACTTCTGCACATGTAGAAATGAGAAGATGAGGCACAATATTGTTACATTTGCACTTATTTTTAAATAAATAATTAATGACAACTCTGAATTGTTTTAGTGCAAAAAATAACATTCAGTTCTGCCAATATTTACATTTACAAATGATCCACACAAAAAAGATGTGAATAACCTGAAAAAAATGAAATTTGTTATGAAAAATAAGTACAATTTTATCAATATTGGGCCTCAACTTGTCATTTATACACATGCATTACAGATCCAATCTACAAAGACACAAGTTTTTTAGTCACAGGCAGAATGTTGTTAAAATTGCTCTGAATTTTCTTTAGACATTTCAGGTTGTTCATATTTGTTCAGGTTATTCACATTTTATTGTTAAAGGATAGTTTGTTAATGTAAACATTTTCATAATTGTCTTTATAGTGTATAGTGTATGTCATAAGTGTCTTTGTAGATCTGATCCATAATGCACATGGACAAATGAGAAGTGGAGGAAGAATATTGGTAAAATTGCACTAACTTTTCTTATGTTTTTTAATTTAAATTTCAGTTTTTTCAGTTTTTTCAGTTTTTTTTTTTGGATAGTTTATGAAAGTAAGTATTTTCATAATTTAATGTTTTTTTTTTGCACTAAAACAAAGACAAAAATGTGCAGTTATCATTATTTCTAGGTTCTTCTGTTCTTATTTTTCTAGTTCGGCCCACTGCAGATCAAATTGAGCTGAATATGGAACTGAACTGACATGAGTTTGACAGCCCTGGCGCATACCCTGTGGTTCCACTGTAAACATTTTCGTATCACTGCTCAGTCCAGAACTTTGGATGATTTCAGTCATTTTTGGGAGAATCCATTTTGATATCAAGATGTCCAAAAAGATTTCATTCAGTTATGTTGCTTGTCGCAATTTTGTAACTTTGGCACTTAAAGCAGTGTTTTTCAACCTTGGGGTCGGGACCCCACGTAGGGTCACCTGGAATTCAAATGGGGTCACCTGAAATTTCTAGTAATTGATAAAAAATTAAAACCTAAGAATAAAAATGTATATTATATAGCCTAAATGTTGCCTAAAATGAACGTTTATTTGCAACATGTCATAGCAAACTATTACATGATCAAAAATAAATTGATTTTGGCCAAAAGAATGTCTCTGTTTTGAATGTCTGGGTCGCCAGAAATTTGTGATGTTGAAATGTGTTTGGGAACCACTGGTTTAACCCCTTCATTCAGATATTTACACTGGTTTCAGATGTTTGTGGCACAAGATTGTATCAGTCTGAGAAAGAACAGACTGTACCAACCAACTGAAAAAGAGGACTGGGAGCAGTTCATGCAGTGTTTTTCAACCTTGGGGTCAGGACCCCATGTAGGGTCGCCAGGAATTCAAATGGGGTCACCTGAAATTTCTAGTAATTGATAAAAAAAATTTTAAAAATTCAAACTTACAAATAAAAATGTACATTATATAGCCCAAATGTTGTCTAAAATTAACATTTATTTGCAACATAGTATTACAAACTATTGCATGATCAAAAACAAGGTTAGATTTATCAGCTAAATCCAAACTAATTTTCTGACTAAAGGGCCTTCTGACAATAAGGTAGGCATCCTTGAGGAGTACTGATGGGTTCCTCCTCTGAGCCCCATTTGTATGTAGTCTATGGTGGCTCTGCATGCGGCTCTTTCATTGCTCTACACTGTAAAAAAAAAAAAAAAAAACCTGTTAAAAAAAAACGGTAATATTCCAGCAACTGGGGTGCCAAAAAATACTGTTAAATAACAGAAAATAACCATCTCATAAAAATATGGTAATTTTTCATAATTAAAATACAGTTTTTTGCCCTAACTTTACATGAGATTTTGCTTTTTTTTTTTTTTTTTTTTTTTTTTTTTACTTTTTAATGTTTAATAAAGAATATTTACATGTATTAAAACAATCCAATTCCCTATAAATATATATCTAAATAATTTTCAGTGAGACTCAGTTGTCCAATCCACTGATAAAAACTGTATTTGGACAGTTTATCAGTGCTTATACATGTTATACATTCAGAAAAATACATTTATTCAACATTTTTGTTGTGAAACCTCCTGTAATTACACAAGATATTTGTCAATTAACAAACAAGTCTGGTTCAATTGACAGAACTAATACTTCTGTTACCGTTAACTGTCAGTAATTTTATCTGGTTTTATTATTATTATTTACAGTATTAAACTTTAAATTAACAGTTTAATCTCATAAATAGAAAAGAAATATTTGTGAAATTATGATACATTTGCAAATGTATTTTAACTGTATTTTTCTGTGAAAAAGAAAAATTTCTTTTAAAAAATGGAAATTTTATGGATATTCACAGCTACAGGTTTTTTCCTGTTATTTTCCATTTGACATGTAAAATCACAGTCTGTTTTTGTCATTTCATTGATATTTTCCTGTATCTTAAAAATACAGGAAACATCTGTAAAATAAACAGTGAAAATTCTGTTAAATTGCAGATTTTTTTTTTTTTTTTACAGTGTACTGAGGCTCCCTATGGCTTTGGAAAATTACCAAGTACTTAATTTAAATGTATTTCATTTTAGTTACTTTTTAAAATGTAACTGTAAATTTGAGGATTATGGTGATATTAGGTTTTACAGGTATTATCTCCTGCTCTGGTCGCTGTCCAGAAGGGAGGTGCTGAAATGCTTTGCACTGTGTCTGGAAGAGGTGAAAAGAGGTCGTCAAACACGTCTACATATGTCAAGATGTGTTGGAGATGAGTTCGATATAGGTTAAACATAGGTTCAAAGCATGTTTCTCATGGGTTAGAAAGATGTTTTGGATACGTTAGATATTATCTCAGTGTATTTCGACTTACGGGGCCGGAACGGATTAATTGTATTTCAATTAATTTTAATGGAGAAAATTTATTTGACATACGAGTAAAATGAGTGATGAGCTCAGTTACAGAATGAATTAAACTCATAAGTCCATCTGCTACTGTATATGAATTCTACCTGCATTGAAAAACCCAAAGTCCTCAAAGTTTGTTTGTTTGTTAAGTTTATTTCAGACACAAACATAATGCAAAACATACGAAAAAAGGAGAAAAAAAAAAAACTAAACTAAAAAAAGAAAAATAGAAATAGAAGTTGATGTCTTGGACTCTTTCTTGCCTAAACGTGCCAACCAATGTACTGCATCCCAAACATTCCGCTACTCTCCAAAAAAACCTTTCAAACCAGATCGGATGAGTTTAGACAACGCTCTTCTGCTCAGTCAAGGACTAAATGTCCAATAGCACTTCCAGTACCGGGCAGGGAATTGGAAACGCGATAAAGCCGCTCCTGTGGGTGAGCCTGCTGCGCTGCTGGCCATGAATCTGAATGGCTCTTTGCGAGTTCTGTCACGACTTTGAGCTGCTAACCATCTCCTCTAACTTCCTGAGATGTGGGTCAGATGCTACAGGCCATCTGCTTTTGTGCCGCCACGCTGAATGTGAAAAGCATCTGCTGCAGCCGCTGACGACACGCTCCTGCTCATCTGAAGAAGTGAGCTTCCTGGATTTGGAAGTGGAGTAGATTCAGTGTCAACATCCATTACAGGCCTGGTAATTGAAACTGAGGGCTAATAGACTCTTGAGCAAATTGGAAATACACTGGAGCAGTTAAAAGTCTAGAGAAGTCATTTGCAGATAAAATGCTTTAGAATCACTTGTGAACTTCCACAATCTTTCACTTTTGTCTGCTTTGAATATTCACATTATTCCGGTTGCATTTTAGTATTCACATGGAAAAATGACGTAAACCAATCTATACGATTTAGATTATTGCAGTATAAATGGCTAATGAGAACTTATATCACACCAGTTATCCCTCTGGTATCCCGTCCACCAAGGCCTTTACTAAGCACCTAGTGTGCCTTTTTGGCACACCTGTGGAATAATGTCAAAAAAATGTTCATACAGTTTGTTTTTAATTCTTTTACACTTTTTTCTATTCCATCAGCTTGAGCCGTAAATAAAAATACCAAATACTCAACAATTGTCACATTTTTAACCCTTTAAATGCCCTGTTTGTAATGGAAACAAACCATTTTTTTGATGCAAAAAACACAAAAAATTATTATTTTTTCAATATACTCCATAAAAAGTGGATCACATATTATTAGATTTTTTCATCCTGGCATATGTCAATGATTAACTCCAACACTGGTTAATTTGCATTATTATTTTTGGTGCTAGGTCAAATGTTCCAAAATACTAGCATCTGTCACCAAGTGTGCGTAAAATGCACACCTATAAATCAAACTATTAAATATTATATATTGATTTATTTTTCTGCTCTAATTTGATTTTATTTTTGTAAATCCAGGTCAGCCCTAATCATACAGATCAAATAATCATTTATTTTACATTTTTTAACCCTTTAAACGATCTCTTTTCATCATGATGTCATGACATTTTCTGATGCAAAAAACACAAAATATGTTGGGTTTTTTTTTTTTTCAAAATACTACATAAAAATTGGATTACATATTATTAGATTTTTGCAGCCTGGCATATGTCAATGATTAACAGCAACATTAACATCGTTAATAAATTTCTTTAGCCCCTCCCCTCTCAAATGAAGCCCAGATCTCAGTAAAAGCAGGAGTTATGCCTTAAAGGCTTTGGATCCAAAACAGTGGTTCTACTGTTGGAAATAGTGCGTTTTATGCACACTTGGCAGACAGAAGCTAGTCTGATCATTTTCTTTTGTTTACAATGTGCACATTTGAGTTGGTGGACAGAATTTTAAAGATCATGCAAAAATGAACAACTTTTGAATTCTAACCTTATTTAAATTGTGAAAAATAATATGAAGTTTTTTAATGAGAAGTGCAAAGTGTGCCTAAAAAGCACACCTGGATACCGGAGGGTTAAATTAAATAAATATAACTGGAACATCCTGGATATTTGTACAAATGCATGGAGGTGAAGGGAACACTATTCATTGTGTGTGTCAGTGCAGTCAGGTCAGATCTTTTTGGGAGGAGGTTAAAATGACAAAAGAAAAAATGACTTTGAAAATCGTTCCAATAGATCCTGCACTTTTTGTTTTAGGACTTTACCCAAAAGGTCATAAATACAACAGAAGTGAACAAATATTAATAGATATGTCTTTCACATGCCAAAAGATCCATTGCAATGTTCTGGAAACGACCAGCAGGCCCAGTATTACAAACTGGGAGAAGCAAATGTTGACAACTGTTCCTTTAGACAGACTGACGTACAAACCAGAAGAAAGGAAACATATGTTTGAAAAGATATTTGTTAAAAGTGTTGATTTAGTAAATGACAATGAGGAGGAATAAATATTCAGTTGTGTAAGCCTTACAACAGGCTTAATGAGTTCAAATACCTGGAATTGGAACAGGGCGTTCAATTATGTACAAATGTTTATGAGTGAGACGTTTGTGATGTGTATGTGTAGTGTTTATTTGTCATTTTTTTGTTGCTTAAAACACTTGTAATGTTGTGGGTGCCTTTGTTAGTGAGGTACAGGTCTACATGCTTGCTACAACTGTGTGTATATTTACAAGTGTATGTGTGTGTATATAAAAAATATGTTAATAAATATATTGTTTAAAAAAATGACGTAAACTCATCAACCTGCATCATCTGACCTGTTTTTTTTTTTTTTTTTTTTCATCAGAGCAGGAAGTCAAATACAACTAACGTAAACCTCCTGCATTTGCAGCTTGTGAACTTTCTAACAGGCCTTTCCTTGTGTTTACCCCTACAGGTACACTTCCACTCTTCAGGGAGTTTTCACCCTTTGCTGTTGCCGACAAACAGAATGGATTTGTTCTGCTGCACCTTCTTACATTTCTGCTGTTATGGCCACGGTCACCGGGTGGGAATTCATCCCTCACCACACTTTCCTCTCCTTCTCTTTTTTTATCTCAGTGTAACAGTGGTGTGTTTGGACTCCCCCAGTAGGTTTATAGTAACTATTTAAGACTCCTGAACATGGCACGGTGTTTTTTTGTTGTCTGGCACTTTTATATTTTCTCTTTTGGAGTAAGCTTTTTGAAGTTCTGCTCCTGTGTGATGTTCTGCGTCAATAAATATAAAAGAGACAAACATGCATATTTGTCATTCATAGACTATTGAAAAACATCATGTTTCCATGTATATATAAACATATATACACTGAGCAAAAATATAAATGCACCATATGACACTAATGCCGCGTTTCCACTACGTGGTATCAGCTCAACTCGACTCGACTCGGCCTTTTTGCATTTCCATTACGAAAAAGGACCTGGAATCTGGTACCTGGTACTAGTTTTTTGGAATCTGACCAGGTACCAGGTCCTAGTTTTTTGGAATCTGGTACCTGGTCCTAGTTTTTTGGAATCTGGTACCTGGTACTAGTTTTTTGGAATCTGGTACCTGGTACTAGTTTTTTGGAATCTGGTACCTGGTCCTAGTTTTTTGGAATCTGGTACCTGGTACTAGTTTTTTGGCCTCACCTCCACTGAGGTTCCAGGACTGGGGACCAGATACTAAAGGTGACACTGTGTAAACACTGCAGACCTCTGATTGGTCAGAGTCGTCTCTGTGCCCCGCCCTTTTACAGAAAACAGATGCAGAAGTTTCCAGTAAATCTGTCAGTAGGTGAATCCACACGATGACAGTAAACTGTAAAACTACACCATGGTTTGTCCAGGAGGTTCAGACGCAAACATTCAGCAGGAGTTTGACCAGACAACACGCAACAAATGAGTTTATCAGCAACTGTGAGCAGACGACACAGAAGTAACGCACCGCATCGCTATGACGACCAGGTACTGTGAAGTCTGTAGTATCCTGGAATGGAAACGGTCTGGAATAGGACCTGGTACCCGAGTCAAGTTGAGCCGAGTCGAGCCGGTTCCACGTGAATCCCAATTCACCCCTTGGCCCCTCCCCCTTACCCCTCCCCCTCCGTTTTGTGCGTACATGTGAAGGGGTAGTGTTGTCCCGATTCTCAATTGGTCGGAGGGGAAGGGCTAAGGGGGAGGGCTGTATAACCCCCAAAACAGAGATATTTCAGGACCACACAGTACGAGAAATGTCCTATAATTCTGTTCAAATCATTGGTGAGATGGAGGTAAACACAGCCGAAAAGTGTAGCAGTGTGATGAAAGAAACACACAAATGTACGCATCTTCTTCGTAAACAACCGAATCATTTGATCAACAGTTTAATGCTGTTTCAGTGTGTTATAGATCACATTTCTGCGGTTTATAGTTGATAGTCGTAAAAAGATGACCAAAGCCCATGGAACAGACGGTTCCAGCTGCTGACGGCATGAGGAATACTGTCACAAACAAAGTTGTGTCATCTGTTAGTAGTGGCATCGATGACGGCTGAAGATGGAACAGGTCTGGAAGGGTTGTCCCATTTCATTGGAGAATGGTTCAACCCCTGCCCCGTGCAGCTCCGTTTCAAGGGCATTAGGTGTTGCACAATATATGAAATCGTACACAGTTTATTGTGTTGATCAGTGTGGTACAGGTTAGTGTGGGGTAGAACATGTGGTGTCTGGTGTTCGGGGACATTCATGTGGGCAGGGTGGAGGACGGCTGAAAGAAACCACAGCTCCTTATCTCATGTGTCCACCACTGGCTTCCCATAGACCACAGGTGTCCAACTCCGGTCCTGGAGGGTCAGTATCCTGCATGTTTTAGACCAGTGTTTTTCAACCTTGGGGTCGGGACCCCATGTGGGGTCGCCTGGAATTCAAATGGGGTCGTCTGAAATTTCTAGTAATTGATAAAAATCTTTTTTAAAAATTAAAACTTACGAATAAAAATGTTACATTATATAACCCAAAATGTTGTGTAAAATTAATGTTTATTTGTAACATATTAGAGCAAACTATTACATGATCAAAAACAAATTAATTTTAGCAAAAAAAAAAAAAGGTCTCCGTTTTGAATGTCTGGGGTCGTCAGAAATTTGTGATGTTAAAATGGGGTCAGGAGTAAAAAAGGTTGAGAACCACAGTTTTAGATATTTCCCTCTTCCCGCCACACTGGTTCTATTAATAGTCAACTCATCATCGTGCTCTGCAGAAGCCTGAGAATGATGGAAGGGCTTCCAGGTGTGATGGAGGAGGGAAACATCTCAAACATGCAGGATACCGGCCCTCGAGGATCTGAGTTTGACACTCCTGCCATAGAGCAAAACACATGGAGTTGACAGTCTAGTCACCTGTGGCCTGTGGAATGTTCTTCCACTCCTCTGTCAGGACTACACAGAGCTACGGGATATGATCTGGAACCGTTCCTGCATGATCTGCGTCATCTGTGTCATGATGACACCTGAGGAAATGTGACATTTGGAGGTGTCCTTTTATTGTCCCAGTATAAGGAGAGTCTGAATACTGTTAACGCTGTGTGAGCAGCGTCTGGACATGACACAGCTGGACACACAGCTGGACCACAGAGGAAGTGCTCACTCACAGAGATGGACACAAAGTTTGTTCATACGTCAAGAGAATTAACCATGTTTTACAATTAAAAGACATCATGAGCACATTTTGGGCTGCGTGTCTCAAGTTACACAAATACTGTCCATGGTGCATTTATATTTTGGCACAGTGTACACTACCAGTCCAAAGTTTGGACTCACCTGGTTAGCTTACCGGCCGACGGCCATAAGCTGTTGTCGTCATGCAGTGTGCGCCGTCGTCGTCTGTCATCTGTTACAAAAATTTCAATCGTCTTCTTCTCTGAAACTACAATTCCGATTGACTTCAAACTTGGTATACCGCTTCTTTATGATGATGTCAACAAACGTTAGTGAAATTATTTGGATCCAGATCTGATTCTGGATTTGGTGCCACTTTGAAAAATGTCCCCATTATAAGAGGTAGGAAGTGGATGGATGCAATAACTCAGTAAATATAAATGATATTCAGTGTAAATTTCTACAGTCCAGCCCTGATGAGGAGATGACCCAAACATGGGCTATTTCTGTAATCGAATAAATACACAGAAGTGGGGGAGAATAAATGGCATCTGGATACATTTCCCAAAGTTTTTAATTTGGCCGGTAAGATACAGGGCCATAGGTCCTATTTTATTCTTTATTTTCATTGTAGATTCTCACTGAAGGCATCAAAACTATGAATGAACACATATGGAATTATGGAGTTAGAAAAAGTGTGACATAACTCAAAGCATGTTTTCTATTTCAGATTCTTCAAAACAGACACATTTTGCTTTTATTTCTGCTTTGTACATTCCTGTCATTCTCTGGATGAGCTTCATGAGGTAGTCACCTGAGATGTTTTCCACCAGTTTTGAAGGAGTTCCCAGTGATGCTGAGCACTGGCTGGTCATCTGTGGTCCATCTGATGTCATTTAAATGTGAAGGGGAGTCCAGACTTTGGACTGGTAGTGTAGATATAAGCATGTTTGGACAAACAGGTGCAACTGGGGAAGAGTGAGGGATGAAAAGTTAATGTTAAGTCACTGAAAACCACCAAGTAATTCCTGTTAAACGTTTAAATACAGTGGTGTTTTACACAGGAATGAAGTGTTTTTGTCATGTCGGCTTCTGGACTTTGTCTGTCTTTTCTGTTTTGTTTGTCATTTCCTGTTTTATTTTGTTAAGTTTCCCTCATGTGTCTTGTCTGTTGTCTTTACTTCCTTTTGTGTTCACCTTTCACCTGATTACCTTGCTCCTCCCTGATTATCTCCACCTGTGTCTCATTGTCTTCCCGCCCTCTTGTGTATTTAAACCCTGTGTCTTCCCCTGTTCCTTTGCCAGTTTGTGCTCTGCAACTCGTTGTATTCACTTACCAGCGTTTCTTGGATCCTGTTTGTTCGTCTGCCGTGTTTGACCTGTTTTCGTCCCTCGACCTTCGATTCAGCCTGACCTCTTCTTGCCTGCCTGTTCCCGACCTGGTTCGTACCCGACTTCGTCTCTGCCTGCTCCCTTTATTACCTCAGCCTCCTACGTTAACCTGTGTTTCGACCTCCGCCTGGATTACTACCGTGAGTTTGCTCGTCCCCTATGTACCGTTGCTCGATTGATTGTTTTCCCGTGTATGACCTGGCTTGGCTATTGACCACCCTCTGTCTGTCCCTAGTGGGGATTCCGTGGGGGTTTTCCCGACTCGGCCGAGTCGGCCGTCTGTCTATCCCACCCGCAGCCCAGACGTTTACCCCCAGAACCGGAGGCCTCTCAGAAGACAAATATTCTCTGTGTAGAGTTTTTTTCTTCTGTAAAAGTGTTTAATAAAAACACTAAATCTTATTCGGTATTTGTGGTCTTGCTTTTGGGTTCTGCCTCTGTACTCAGTCTATTACAGTTTTTCAACCTTGGGGTTGGGACCCCATGTGGGATCGCCTGGAATTCAAATGAGGTCGCCTGAAATTTCTAGTAATTGATAAAAATAAAAAATAAAAACTTACTAATAAAAATCTATGTTGAGTTGACAGAGCCAATCCTAGTCCATAGCAGATAAACTGTGGTTGTGAAACTGCAGCACTGTGGTTCTGTTTGTGTCACATGTTCACTGTGGTCAGTTTCAGATGCTGCAGCTCTTTCATAATTCATAGTTTCAGTTCTTGTTTGTTCAGTATTAATTGTCCTCCTTGTAAATCCCAGCTGGACTGACTGGACAGATCCTGAGCCTTTGTGCAGTAATCTACACCTGGATTTACTGCCTCTGTCCACAATAAGAGACATTATATAGACTAAATGTCAAATAAAATTAACGTTTATTTACAACATAGTATAGCAAACTATTACAGGATCAAAAACAAATTAATTTTAGCACAAAAAAAAAAAAAAAAAAGTCTCTGTTTTGAATGCCTGGGGTCACCAGAAATTTGTGATGTTAAAATGGGGTCAGGAGCCAAAAAAGGTTGAGAACCACTGTTTTAATGTCAGCCATAATCACGCTGCAAACTGGCTTAATTATTAGACTACTTGACCGATGAGCTGCCAAATTATTATTATTGTATTGATATTACAAACTATAAAAAGCAGGAGGTAGTCATATACCAGAATCATCCACAAACATCCACAGCTACCAAAACCATCAATAAATTAATGATTAAATTTTGTCTTTGTTTTAGTGTAAAAAAACCCATTAAATTATGAAAATACTTACTTTTATAAACTATCCAAAAAACAAACAAACAAACAAAAAAAAACCCTGAAAAAACTGAAATTTAAATTAAAAAAACGTAAGAAAATTTTGTGCAATTTCAACAGTCTTCTGCCTCCACTTCTCATTTGTCCATGTACATTATGGATCAAATCTACAAAGACACTAAACACTGAAGAACAGGAAGAAAAATTGTTAAAATTGTGCTTAATTTTCTTGAGACATTTCAGGTTGGTCAGATTTGTTCAGGTTGTTCACATTTTAGAGTTACAAGATAATTTGGAAATGTAAATATTTCCATAATTTGTTATTTTTTGCACTTAAACAAAGAAAAAAAAAATTTAAGTCGTTAATTCATTAATAAGTCCTCACAAGTGTTTGCTCCTGGAGGATTCTGTTGGGTTTCTGTAAATTGGCTTAGAGTCTGTTTTTGTCCAACTCTATATATAAAGTGTCATCAGAGAACTTTTTGTGATCTGGCGCTATAGAAATAAAATTTTATTGATTGAGCGATTTGATTGTTTTTCCCCTGAAAGTCGTTTTGGAAAAAAGCATCTGCCAAATACATAAACATAAACATAATTCTAGATTTTTTTTTTTTTTGGCTTAATTCAAGACTGTTTTACTTAATTGAAGATTTTTTTTTTTTTTTGGCTTAATTGAAGATTTTTTTTGGCTTAATTCAAGATTTTTTTTTTTTTTTGGCTTAATTCAAGATTTTTTTTGGCTTAATTGAAGATTTTTTTTGGGCTTAATTCAAGATTTTTTCCTTAATTCAAGCTAAATTTTTTTTGCTTAATTCAATTCCAGACTGTGTAATTTTTGCACTTGGTAAAAACATCCCAGGGGCTGAACTGGACCCTTTGGTGGGATGCATTTGGCCCCCAGGACACATGTTTGACAGCCCTGGTTTCTATTATTTCTCTGTCACTTTGGCTGTGTTTTTAGACTGAAAACAGCCACAGTAAAACCACCAGTCTCCTGTTTTCTGTACCTTTGTGCCGTCTATAGCTGAACTAAAGATCTGTTTGGAATTGAACAAACAAGGTCAGAACTGTCAGTTTAGTCTGAACCGTGGATCAACAAACAACAAACTTTAGACTTTAATAAACCTAATAAACAAACTGACAGGTTGAAGAAATGCTGTGATTTTATCAGACTCCTTTTTTTTTTTACTTTCATTTAGAGCTGTGTCCTGTGGTGAAAACAAAAACAATACTTCTAGCTTTAATCAATTTGTTATTTTCTTTGACTCTAAGAGTTGGTTCTTACTGGTTCTCATGCTCAGCTGGGACTGGGTAGTAATGTCACTGGTCTACATTTTTATTATTATTATTTTTTAATTATCTGCTTCAGAGATTAAATGTACTAAATGTTACATTTTTAATCAGATTAATTGGAAAACAAATGACAAAAGTGCTGCTTTCTGATGTTTTCAAGATATACGATAAAGTCTTAATGCACATATATGTTGGTTTATGTACATTTATACAATATATTTATAAATGTTCCACTAGATCAGGGGTCTCAAACATGCGGCCCGGGGGCCAAATGTGTCCCGCCAAAGGTTCCAGTGCGGCCCGTGGGATGAATTTACAAAGTGCAAAAATTCCAGTCAATCTGATCTACAGTCAGATAATAACAGCAGAATAACCAACAAAAAAGAATGACTCCATCTTTTCTTCTCAGTTTGATGTGAAAAAAATTATTACATTATGTCTGTAAATAATGACAACTTCAAATTTTTGTCTGTTTTCGTGCAAAAAATAGCATTAAATTATGAACATGTTTCCATTTCCAAACTCTCCTGTACCAATAAAATGTGACTAACCTGAACAAATGTGTCCAACCTGAAATGTCTGTATTAAATTCAGTCCAGTTTGAACTCTTTTCTTCCTGTTCCTCAGTGTTTAGTGTCTTTGGAGATCTGATCCAGAATGCACATGGACTAATGAGAAGTGGAGGAAGAAGACTGAGAAAATTACACTTGTTTTTCTTAAGAAATTTCAGGGTTTTTTTTCAGGTTATTCACATCTTTTTGTTTGTATAGCTGATAAAAGTAAGTATTTTCATAATTTAAATTTTTTTTTGCACTAAAACAAAGACAACAATGTGCAGTTGTCATTATTTCTAGGTTATTCTGTTATTATTTTATTGGTGCGATCCACTTCAGATCAAATCAGGCTGAATGTAGAACCTGAAAGAACAGGAGTTTGAGAACCCTGTACTACATAGAACCTGTACAGTGAATGTATTGTCATGTGCAGACAGTGTTTGAAGTAGATCTGGTAGCTCTGAGACAAATATTCCTTTGGAGTAAATCCATTCTTTTGTTAATTCTCGAACTTCACATTTTGACCCATGACTGTATCTGGGAAACTTCAGCCAACCAGCATTTATGATTCGATTTTTCTTTATCAGTGACTCACACGTGGTAAAATGTCACTACTTTTATTCAGAAAGCATTTTATTTGTAGACCAGTGTTTTCAAAACCATTAGAAACCAGTTAAGTGACTTAATACCCCCTCTAGTGATCACTTAAATGTGACGGCCCATCAGTGTAAATCTATTCATTTAAATCTGTACAGGCCAAGAAATTGGTAAATTTGGTCTAACTTTAGTATTTAGTATTTACTCTAAAAACTCAGCAAAACAGCAAGTTTTGTGAAAATGGATGTGATGATATGTTTATGTCTAATAATGTAGTAATAGTATGTAGTAGTAATAGAAATACAACATACAGCTCCTTTCATATTAACATTATCTGATGTAGACATATGTTAGTAATGTGAGGCTATAACTTGTACAGCACAGGTGAAGTTCATAAAACATTTATGTAAAGAGAAAAACCAACAGTTCAGCTGAGATAGTTGTCACTTACATGACCTAACAGTGACAATATGTTAGTTATACTTAGAGAAATTAGCAAAGCCCAAAGTCAGAGCTGTTAAATTCAATAATTTTATTACTGTAAAGCATCAAATCACCAATTAAACCCCATATTCTCTGCATATTATAGCAGTTTGTTCTATTTTAATATTTCATTTCTTTAATGTTGTTCTTTAAGAAACAGTTTAATAAAACATGGTAAATAAAGTATACATTAATACTATTTATTTATTTATTTACTTATATTCACAAAGAGAAGTCAATTTAGACATTTCATAAATATGATTTCATTTCTCAAAAGTCATTTCCTTCAATTAGCAGAAAATATAAGCCTATTAATATTTTAAAACAGAATCTGTTAAAAACTAAAATCTAATGATACTTCCATAAAAACTTTAATATAAATAGAAAACACAGTAAAACCCAATAAAGCAGACATCTTATATACATTATTTCCAAATATTAATGTGGAATGAATGTATCTTACAAAACATTTATCATGTTACATTTAATCGTCCGAGTAGAAGACACTTTTCTCATAATTATGAAACACATGCCTTGTTTTAATGTGATATTAGTTGATAACTGTGCCGTGTCTGTAGTTTACTCTCATGTGAGTGTAATACTCTGATGCAAATACACATGATTTTATTCAAAAGTAAAACAGGGCCCAATACAAACTGCTGTATCTTAAGCAGTGTCGGCTGTTTGTCTTTCAGACAGGGGAAGCTCACTGTCGGCTTACATAAAACAAAAAAAAAGTAGTTATTTAAACATAAATTCGTCCTCCGTTCCTTTTTCAGAAAATGCTCAGTGACCTTATCGTACCAAATAAACAAGAAAATGCTGAAATCCAGTCCAGTGTACCAGTTAGTCCAGTGGTTGTGTTTTCTTCCAGGTCAGTAAATGAACAGTTCCTTTGGTTTCTGTGATTTCACAGCAGAATGTGTGACGGTATTAAACTGAACTGTGTCAGTGAAGGAGCACATCTGAAAACAGCTGTCAATCAAACCGCATTCAGCCTTCGGACCCGTCCTCCGATCGGCGCGGGGAAGCTCGGCGTCCGGCCCGGCCGAGCTCCGCCCACGGCTCCGTTCGCCCCCGGAGACGCCGAGCGTCCAGAGGCGGGACGACAGGGTGTCATGTGTCCAGTGCTGGTCCAGTTTGTAGTGGTTTTTCCAGCAGTTCCACTCAGTCCCATTGAAGTGCATGGACGCTGAGTGTCTACGGACAAATGCACTGAGCAGAGATGGAATGAACAAACACAGACACGGGAATGGAGGAGAAGTGAACAACATCCAGTCCACTGATCTGGGATCAGACTGATTCTGAACCAACTGGTCTGAGAGATGAACGTGTTCCAACACATTTGGAGTCAATGAAATGAAAACAACTGAACAGATTTGGGCATTTAATGGGAGTCATTTTAGTGCAGGGCTGTCAAACTCATTTTCTTCCAGGTTCCACATTCAGCCCAATTTAATCTGCAGTGGGCCGGACCAGTCCAATACTAGCATGAGAACCAATAAATAATGACAACTCCAAATTGTTTTAGTGCAAAAAATAACATTCAGTTCTGCCAATATTTACATTTACAAACTATCCAAACAAAAAGGAGGTGAATAACCTGAAAAAAAATGAAATTTGTTACAAAATATAAGTACAATTTTATCAATATTCTGCCTCAACATTTATACACATGCATTACAGATCAGATCTACAAAGGCACAAAACTTTTAGTCACAGGCAGAATATTGTTAAAATTACACTTAATTTTCTTTAGACATTTCAGGTTGCTTATATTTGTTCAGGTTATTCACATTTTATTGTTAAAGGATAGTTTGTAAATGTAAACATTTTCATAATTTAATGTTTTTTGCACTGAATTAAAGAGAAAAAAATGGTGTTGTCATTATTTATGGGTTATTATGATATTATTTTCGAGTTCAATGCCCTAACTTGCACTTTGCAAATTCATCCCGTGGGCCGGTTTTGGCCCCCGGGCCGCATGTTTGACACCTGTGGAGATGAGCTTCCATTGCAGTCTTTGAGAAATCGCCTCTGATCTTAAGCACAGAGAAAATAATAAATGCAGGCATTTTTTAAAGTAAAGATCATCATTAAGGAAGTGATTGTTGTAAATGTTGTTTGTAGGTGTTCTTCAAGTGCGCCGCTGAAACATGACTGGAATTAATGTGAAAGTGGAGAGGAGAGCATCCCAGGGGTACTGGCTTTAAGCAGTGTGTTTATCGCAACATATTAATCGAAAAACACATTTATTTTTCACAGTGTTATGACATTGATAAAAAGCGTGTGTGTGTGTGTGTGTGGGGGGGGGGGGGCAGTAATGAGCCATCATATTAAAACTGAGTTGTCTGTTCCTCCTCTGGCCTCACTTCCCAGTGGAATTGGAAGGTAATTATGGTGATGGTGGCATATCATTGCTTTTTAAGTGGTTACTCACATCACCATCAATTATACAGTACCCATAAAAACATCATTTTCCTTTCATAGACAGAAAAGATTCAAACAAATACTGTGACTTGTTGTAATAACACAGACTAGAGGAGACCTGTGAGTTAGATGAGAGCTTTGTTTTAATTTAATTGAAAATTAACACGTTTAATATGAATTTGGTGAAATATTCATCCAAAAACACCCAGAACCTCGTTTGTGTTCCCAAATTATTCTTTCTCTATATTTAACTTTTCTTAAGTGATTTATCACCATTTATTACAATATTATCCTCTGTATTTTGTGTTTTTTCAGTGAAAATCTGATATTTTTCTATATTTAATTTGTTTGTAGCCCCATGGGAATTCTAAGGTGATTTCTTAAATTCATATTTTTGATTTCATTGTAATTTTATTTTATTTTATTTTTAAATTTTTTTTTTTATTAAAATGTGAATATCACTATGTTTAAAATTCTGAAACATTGTGTGTATGTAAAAATAATTATTTGTTAAAAAATCGTTTACCTGTTATTTTGAGCCAATCCGTGTCGGGAGGAAGTGACGTGTGAGGAGAATGCGGAAGAGAAGGAGAGAGATGTGGAGTGGCAGAGGAACACGAGGCGGAAAAAAGAGTTGGCAAAACGCTAATTTGTGGATTTAATGTGGAAATGTTCAGAGACTACCGGACAGTGAGTCACTTATGGACATTCTGTGGTGTGTATGTGGATTTGCTGTGCTTCTTATGGACTACTCTAGCTCAGAGTTTTTCCCGGAGGATGCAGTGCATGCTAGCCAACCCCACTTAGCTTGTTTGGAGTTGAACGTGGACTGTGAAGCTCGTGGTCTGCTGACCAGACTACGGAGCCCCGTTCATCGGACTCTTTTCCTCGGAAGCTGGATTATTGAACGGGACGACAGCAGTTCCTATCAGCACCGCCAGAGCTGTGAGGCTTCAGAGAGGACTCCGCCGCCATTACTCAGCAGCTAGGAGTTGTTTTTATTTCTGCGCCACAGCGAAATGACCATGAAGTTTTAGGTCCATCTGCTCCCAAACTACGCTTCAGGCCTGCACCGGTTTGTGACTCATACATTACTATGTTTGGTATCCATTTTGATACTTAAATATGTTAGTTTAGTTAGGTAAACTGCCGGCTTTAGGGTTAAAATTATAAGGGTTATGATTTTTGTGTTCTGTTCATTTGAAGTGAACTAACGGGACTTAGAATACACTTTAAAGTGGACTGAACTGAATTCAAAGAACTGAACTGAAAAAAAGAAAAGACAATTTATGTGCCCATACCTTACTGTTGAATGTTTAATTTGCTTAAACGCTTAGTAAATTGTTCAACGTTCTGTTTGGTGTACGTGTACGTGTTTAATTGTGATAATTCATTTGGTGGGGATATTGATTTTAAAGGGGCGAATAGTAAACGGTGAAAAAATTCAAAAAGGGTTAAAACTAATTTGATGTGCATAAGTAAGGCAATGTATTGAAGCTAAAATACATTACACTGAGAAATTGATTTTATTTGATCTAAAACTTAGATGTTTCACTTATATAGCTATTACAGGTGTACAAAAAATAGTCTATTACTGTCATCAGAATATTCTGAATAGTTGAAAAGTTACATTTTGGTGATCTTATATTTACCTAACAAAGTGCATTGGGGAACTATAAAGAGAGAGAGATCTCTCGCAACACATGGATTCGGGGAGCACACTCCAACAAATAGCCAGACAGCTAGGGGGCGCTACATATTCATCATGTAAATATTCATAAAAGCTCAGTTTAAAAGTGAAAACTGAAGAAAAAGGGACTTTTTCAGCAAAGATATCAATAACAGAATCTGACAAGTGTTCAGAGAACGCAAACCTCTGCCAAGCACCCCAACGCTGTGCACGTGTGGATCGACTATTTCTGTTTAAACTGTGGATGTGCAAAACTAATTTCATAATGAAATTTCACAAATTGCATTTTTTATGATTTTTTGAAAATGGTGCATAAAAAATAAGAAAAGTCAACAGAGCGGAACGGAAGAGAAATGGAGCGGAACCATATTTGGTCCAAAGTTGCAGCTTGGTCCCAGTCATGTGTCTGTCCAATTAGATTCAATTCACATCAATATTAGTTGAGTTCTAATTTTAAATGTGTGGTAAATGGGATTTTCAGTGTTCAGTGTAAATGTCCACAGAGTCCACATTCCACAGTGGATGTGGACAATTTAGTTCCACATACAAGAGATTGTTCTAAGCTACAGGTGGATCCAACTGGAGGAGAATTGGAGTTGTTTTGAATTTTGGATGAATTTTGGAAAATGTTTCAATGATGACAGATGGAAAACTGTAGATGTTGTGACCTTGCTGTGACCTTGAACTTTGTCCTACTGGGACCAAAATGGACTGGGCTGGTCCCAGGACCTAGGCCTATCTGTGGGGAAGATTTGGGAAAGATGGGTGGAAGAGTTTTACACTAAAGATGAAAACAAACAAACACACAAGAAAAGCACTCAGAGAGCGCAGACCTCTGCCAAGACGCCCCCCCCCCCCCCCCCAATCACCACCAAAATTTAATCATTTCTTCCTTGTGCCAGTATCAACATTTCCTGAAAATTTCATAAAAATCCATCCATAACTTTTTGAGTTATCTTGCTAACAAACAAACAAACATGCAAACACACAAAGCACAGTGATCACAAGACCTCCTGGCAGAGGTAAAACTAAGCATCCACATCCACTGTCTTTGATCAAACCCCGTCGGTTTTACTGGTGAATCAATGTTGTAGAAGTTGACAGTGTTTCCATGGTAACTATGGAGCCTCTGAATGTCCAAATGGGTCATATCTGATGACCCTGAAAAGATGACGAACTACATTTTACACCAATTATTTCCATGCATTAATCGGTTTAGCGGTTCAGAAGTTATTAAAAGTTTTAGATCAGTAGATGGTTTTGGTTGCCACTGACTGTTTGAGTCTTTGTGGGTTAAATATGCACCTTGAAGAGCACAGAAATTAACAGAATTAATTTAATTAATTAAATTAAATTAATTAAATTAACAGAATTTTAAATATTGGTAGAAGTTACCTTTTTAATTTAACTCATAAAGACCCAGTGTTACTTGTATGTCAGCTCCCAAATAAAATTTTCTCAATATCTAACCTTTCTTAAGTGATTTATCCTTCTGCATTTTGTATTTTATTAGTATAAATCAGGTGTTTTCCTGTATTTAATTTACTGATCATGAAGATCTTCTTAAAAGCTCAGATAAAGTTCAGGGTTATTATATCAAAACCAGAGGAAACTGCAGAAAAAGTGACCTTTTCAGTCCAGTCTGTCATTAACTGAACATAAACCCAGTGTGTCCATCCACTGTCATTGATCCAACTCCATGGGTTTTTACTGGTGAATCAATGTTGTAGGAGATGATGGTGTTTCCATGGTAACTACAGAGCCTCTGAACGTCCAAATGGGTCATATCTGATGACCGTGAAAAGATGAAGAACTGTATTTTACACCAGTTATTTACACGTATTGATAGGATTAATGGATGAACAGGTTTTAAACATTTTAAATCAGTAGAAAGTTTTGGTCGGTGATAGATGTTTGGGCCTTTATGGGTTTAAAAATTATATATATATTTACATTATTTTCCTAATTTAAAAAAAAGAAAAAGAAAATCCTTCCTGTTGGAGCCCACAGTTGCCTTGTGTGTTAGTGGTGATAGCTGTGGCTCAGTAGCACAATAATGTTAATCTAGGAAACAGATTCCTCAGAGTGACTTTGTGACCTCTGTGGAAAGGGAGTGGGAGCTTTTCCAAAATATAACACGTACGCAGGAGACTGTGTCGCAGGCAAAGAAAGAAAGGAACCATTCAATTTCACTTACTAAGGGGTGTTAAGGTCAAAGGTCAACTTGCATGGATGGAAAACAAGCGCACATGTTGGAAAAACTCAATTTACTGACCTGCCACAGTGTGATGTGGTGTAAACTTAGCTGAATGGGAAAAGGAGAAGCTATTATAGAACTGAAATAAATAATGTAGAAAGTTACACAGTGGTAAGAGTGTGTGTGTGGGGTGGGGGGGGATGTGTAGCCCATTGAACCACTACAATGACAGTACTACACATGTCCTCTCCCACTGTGTCCCCTTCCCACCACACACTAACCCAGTGGTTCCAACCTTTTTTGGCTCCTGACTCCATTTTAGCGTCACATATTTCTGGCGACCCCAGACATTCAAAATGGAGACTTTTTTTGCTAAAATTAATTTGTTTTTGATCATGTAATAGTTTGCAAATAATAGTTGCAAATAAGCATTAGTTTTAGAGGACATTTAGTCTATATAATGTCTATGATTGTGGACAGAGGCAGTAAATCCAGGTGTAGATTACTGCACAAAGGCTCAGGATCTGTCCAGTCAGTCCAGCTGGGATTTACAAGGAGGACAATTAATACTGAACAAACAAGAACTGAAACTATGAATTATGAAAGAGCTGCAGCATCTGAAACTGACCACAGTGAACATTTGACACAGAAACAGAACCACAGTGCTGCAGTTTCACAACCACAGTTTGTCTGATATGGATTGGGATTGGCTCTCTCAACTCACCATATGTTTTTTTTTATTAGTAAGTTTTTCTTAATTTTTTATCAATTACTAGAAATTTCAAGTGACCCCATTTGAATTCCAGGTGACCTCATGTGGGGTTCCGACCCCAAGGTTGAAAAACACTGCAGTAACCCTTCACCCCCACCAGGCTCTGCTCTCTTTTCTCCTCCACCCACTCATCAGAGACCATTAATGAAGCGTCCAAACCACTGACAGGACCGTTGTGTAGGTTTTGACATCTTGCAGTGCTTGTTGATTACTAACAGAGATATTCATTCATTCATTTTCTGAACCCGCTTTATCCTCACTAGGGTCACGGGGGTCTCTTGGAGCCTATCCCAGCTACACAGGGGCGAAGGCGGGGTACACCCTGGACAAGTTGCCAGTTCAGGGCACTAACAGAGATATTAGTACATACTGTATAATACATATGATAATAAAACTTTAAATGAGTCATCCAGTCTAAAGTGTTAGAAATAGTATGATTATTCTGTGTAATTTATTCAGCGTTTGCGATTCAAGTGTTGAAGGACAGGCGGAGTGTATCCTTGTATTTTACATAGTCTGTATTTGGGGTTTGGCCTTGAATCGACCGTCAGTTTTTATTTGAGCAGATCCAGTGTTATGGTCCTGTTACTACAGATATTATCAGGGGTTTCAATAGATAATAATAGAAGTATCTTTGTAAAAATCCAACATGTGCATAATTCATTTGCTTCTGGTTCAGTTCATAGACCCCATTATCTGCTTTACTCTAAGGTGAGTTTTATTATATTCTTTATTAAAGACGAAACTATTTAGATTAAAATTGACAGACACTGTTAGGACTAAGAAAAGTGAAAAGAAGTAAATGACCCGTACACACTGCAAATGAATGAATACAACACATTGATATATAAGATCCATTGACTATTGGTTAAAAATGTTTCCTGTGCAAATTTAGAATTAATGACATTGACCAAGAGTCTTATTTTGCTCAGTTTTGTCACATGTAGACTCTACACATGTAGACTCTACTGTGAATTATGCACAAACACTGTTAACTAACTCAGGGCTGTTGAACCCATTCTAGTTCAGGGTCCACATACAACCCAATAGGATCTCAAATGGGCCAGACCAGTCAAATAATAACATAAAAACCTATAAATAACATCGCTGCAAAACATTTCCCTATGTTTCAGAGTAAAAAAGGTAAAGTTAAATTATGAAAATGTTTACATTTGCAAACTATACTTTAAAGAAACTTAAAGAACATGAACAACCTGAAATGTCTTAAGAAAAAAAAGTTCAATTTGAACAACTGGTGTCAGGCACAACAAACCCCGCCCCTTGCACGAATTGTAGTTTATTTTGGCATCCATCCAGCTGATGTCATCATGTCTATGAGTGTACTGAGATCAGTTGCCTCTATATACACTACCAGTCCAAAGTTTGGACTCACCTGGTTTTTCTTTATTTTCATGACTGTTTTCATTGTCGATTCTCACTGAAGGCATCAAAACTATGAATGAACACATATGGAATTATGGAGTTGAAGAAAGTGTGACATAACTCAAAGCATGTTTTATATTTCAGATTCTTCAAAATAGACACATTTTACTTTTATTTCTGCATTGTACATTCTTGTCATTCTCTGGATGAGCTTCATGAGGTAGTCACCTGAAATGTTTTCCACCAGTTTTGAAGGAGTTCCCAGTGATGCTGAGCACTGGTTGGTCATCTGTGGTCCATCTGACGTCCTTTAAATGACAAGGGGAGTCCAGACTTTGGACTGGTAGTGTATGTGCCAAGTTTGAAGGAAACTGAAACAAAATTGATGTTTTTATAGGCGTGAAATGTTGCCCATTATAAGTAAATGGGGAACTTTTTTTTTTTTTAATTCATAAAAAAACTTTAACTTTGACCTACTTTTCCCAAAATGTAATCAGATCTATTCTGGGTCACTGGCAATCTGTAAACCCAATCTGGTATGAGTTCAACCAATAGTTTTGCTACTAAAGCCTTAACAAACAAAGAAATAAACTGAACCAAAGACAATACCCCTTGCCTCCCCTTTGGGGGATGAGGTAACAATACTATTCCTCACTTTATTATTTATACATGTACATTACAATTTATACATCATGGTGGGTCTACAAAAGCAGCAAACATTAACAGTAATAGGCAGAATATTGATAAAATTGCATGTAATTTTCATTGTTATTCAGGTTAGTCACACAAAATAACAATTTGTGATTGTAAACATTTGCATGTAATTGTACTTTTTTACACTAAAAGAGAAACTCTTGGAGTCGTCATTATTCATAGGTTATTATGATAGTATTTTACTTGAGATCACATTGGTCTGTATGTGGAACCTGAACTAAAATAACTTAAAGCTATACCGTATGATGTGGCATTTTTACACTTTTCTTTTGTCGTCTGAAAATGCTCCTAATAAGAGTGTGTCAAACTAAAATGTAAAAGAAATCTACCAGGTATGGAAACTCAAAAATGTTTAATTCTCATATATTGTTAATATTTCTGATAAAATTCTGACCAATCATTTTATTCGGTCCAAATGAAATAATTGGCCGAACCTGGCTGAGCCTTCTGTCAATCATCCATTATCACTGTCCAGCATCTGATATGTGTCCCTCTGAATCTGACGCTTCACTGGTGCTGCTCCTCCTGTCACTGACCACAGTCTGCTGTCTAGGATGTGTATGGAGAGAACTGAAATGCACATGAAGGGAAAAAAACGGATTTATGAACATTTAAAACTTAAATTCTGTTTTACAGACATTACAGTTTCAGATCCTGCTCAAATATTCATTCTCTATTTGTTCAGAACTAACATCAGAACAGTATTTTTGTGCAGTCCCACCAAAGGAACAAACATCTGCCTCTCAGACAGTAGAAAGTGCTTTTAGGACGCTTCAAATAACCATTTTTTAATAAAAGAGTGTTAATTAATAATAAATAAAACATAAGCAATAAAGAAAACCAAAAAAACTCAAATGAGCCTCCACCATATCTGCATTTGAATAAATACCTGAAAATATTGATACAGTACTTTTTAATATCAATACAGTATCGTGAAATGAAGTATTGTGATATATTGCAGAACTGATATTTTCTAACAGCCCTAAGTGTTACTGTTAGTTAATAGGGATGTTAGAAAATATCAGTTCTGCAATATATTGTGATATTTCATTTTAAAATACTGTATCGATATTAAAAAGGACTGCATCAATATTTTTAGGTATTTATTCAAATGCAGATATTGCAGAGGTTCATTTTATTTTATTTATTTATTTATTTATTTTGTTTATATTTCATTTATTATTCTTTAACACTCTTTTATTCAATAATGTTCGTTCCTTTGTTGGGATTGAACTCAAATCCCGTTCTGATGTTAGTTGTGAACTAATAGAATCTGAACATTTGAACAGGATCTGAAGCTGGAATGTCTGTAAAACAGAATTTCAGTTTGAACACAGTTGGAACATTTTGTGATAGAACATTAGATCCTGTTGGGATCAAATACAAATGTGTTTAGGATTTGTGCAGATTTTTGGTCTAATTCAATTCTTTCACAAAATAATCATTTATAAAAAGAAACAAAACCAACAAAAAGTGTCCTTTTTAACAGTATCATGATATATCATGACATATCGTATTGTGATCTTGTATTGTGATTTGTAACATATCACCAGATTCTTGCCGATACACAGCATTATTAGTTAATAGTGTGAAAAGAGCTCACATGTGCATAGCTGTATTGGAACATTTCTTTGTACAAAAACCTCTGAGTGTTGTTGTTCTGTTCTGTTTTTATGGCATAAATCATACCACTACTGCTCAACTTTAAAATGTCATGCCACTACATTTACTGAAAGTAGTATTTCCAATAATAAATGAATGGAATCAAAGACTCTTACTGAAAACATAAAAGGATAAAGTAAATGCGGAGTTCCATCAGGTGTCTGTTCACCCCTGCAGTCGACAAACATCTGCTTCATAAACAAACAGAGGCGTTAAGACAAATATGTGCTTTTAAATCCTCTCCTGAGGTTCAACAGAAGGTCTGCTGCTCCAGATGCAGCTTCTGCTTGTTTTCTGTGAACTGGGACAGACGTCTGAAAAAGAACCTGCCAAAAGTCCACATCAACTAAATGAAAGTTTCTGTCATTCCTTATGTTAACTCTGTCTAAAGCCTGTAAATCTGCTTTGATTTCACCCCAAGGCTAACGCTGAAGCCAAAGAGTGGAATCTTTTATGCCTCAGGAAGCATTTGACACCTAAACAAACTGCATCAGCTTCAAGAGGACAACATTCAGTCCTCTGGGAATAAAAATATAAATAAATGCATCAGTCTTTATGAACAAATAGTTCCGATCAGTGCTGATGGGGGTTTGCTGGGACATTCATTAATGTTCGTTCATTAATTCATTTAATTCAGGGTTGTCAAACATGCGTCCCGGGGGCCAAATGCGGCCCGCCAAAGGGTCCAATCCGACCCACAGGACAAACTTGTGAAATGCAAAATTAAACTGAAGATGATCACAGAAAATTTGGTTCAGGTTCCACATGCAGACCAGGAAAAACATTATCATAATAACCTAGAAATTCTTGCAACTCCAATTTTTTTTATTTTTGTAAATTTAAATATTTTCATGTAATTTTCTTGTATGTACACTAAAACAAACTATAATTTCACAGAAAACATAAATATTCTGAACAAATATGAAAAACCTGAAATGTCTGAAGAGACGTAAGTGTAAATTTGATCATATTCTTCCTGTTACTGAATATTTAGTGTGTTTGTAGATCCACTGTGTTCTGCAAGTTGTACAGAACATGGTGTCAATGATAAACTGAGACAGAATATTGTTAAAATTGCACTTATTTTTCTTAACACATTTTAGGGTGTTCATATTATTCACATTGTTTTAAAGAACAGTTTATAGATGTAAACTTTTTCATCACATAAGGAAAGTTTGGAGTTGACATTTTTTATATATTATAATGTTATTATTTCACTGGTCAGAGCCACGTCAGATCAAGTTTGGCTGGATTTTTCCCCTGAACTGACATGACTTTGACACCCATGTTTTTTAAGGATAGTTGGTAGACAGAAACATTTTCATTGCATAATTTTACTTTTTTCACTCTAAAACAGAGAGGAAATTTGGAGTTGACATTATTTATATATTATTATGTTATTATTTCACTGGTCCGGCCCACTGCAGATCAAATTCGGCTGAATGTGGCCCCTGAACTAAATGAGTTGATTATTTAAACCCTCAGAAAACACATTTAGGGAAATCTTCATTTACAATGGTGCTGATGTACATGAAATAAAATAAAATAAAATAAATACAGACAACATGAGGCATACAGATGTAAAAACATGAAACAGGACACGACAATAACAGCTCTGACCATGTGACCAGGTTACCACCGTCATATTTTACAACATAATATACACTTTAATCTGAATTAACCCTAAAACTTAGATGTAACGTCACATCCCAAAAAGTACCAAGACAATCAGATTGCGAATAGGGCCATAAAGCCAACGGAGGTTTACCTCTATAGGTAATGCTTTTGACTGCAATGTGAAAGACTGGGGGTTTGATTCCTGGTCAAAGCAGCAGATTTTTTTTTGGGGGGGGGGGGGGTTGCCAAGGGCGGCAGTCGGTAAATCTGATCGGGTTGAAATTCTGTGAAATATGATTTGTTTTTTGATGACATTTCACAGCAAAATAAAGGCAGTGGCTACTGCCACAGTACTGTGGCACAAAATATGGGGTTGTCTATTGCAGGGTCTGCAACCTTTACTATCAGTCAGAGCCGTGTTGCCCCCTCTTCCACAAAAAAAAAAAATAGTCTGGAGCCGCAAAAAATAACAGCTTATAAACTTGTAGAAGTTTTAATCTTTTCTTACATTTTATCTGTTACAACCACTGAATACAACAAACAGAAGTGCAGTGTGGAATGGATTTTTGAGTATGATTACTCTAAAAGTACACAGTAAAAGTAGTTTATAGTATTTGTGCTAATAGTATATGAAGTACTAATACCAAAAATACCAAATTCATGCGGTACTTATTGGAAAAAATAATTTTATTCATCATTGAATTTAGTCTTAAAGCCTATTTCAGATGAAAAAACAAACACTTTTGGAGCTTGGAAGGATTTTTGAGTATGATTACTCTAAAAGTACACAGTAAAAGTGTATTTTACAATATTTTGTGCCACAGTACTGTGTCAGTAGCCACTTCGAAAAAGAAATTAAAATCATTAGTAATACTGAACACCCTGTCCAGCATATAATGCACAGAAGATACTTAGTTTTTCTTTTTGTACAAAAAATAAAGTATTTTAAAGGATTAAATTATGAAAACTAGAAGCACTCGGAGAGCGCAGACCTCTGCCAAGGCTGATCAGTGGCCCCCCCCGTGGGCCCCCCCACCCCCGATCACCACCAAATTTAATCATTTCTTCCTTATCCCATTTCCAACAAACCCTGAAAATTTCATCCAAATCTGTCCATAACTTTTTGAGTTATGTTGCACACTAACGGACAGACAAACAAACAAACCCTGGCAAAAACATAACCTCCTTGGCGGAGGTAATTAATAATAATCTGAAATTGTTGGGAGTAAGTAAGTAAGTAAGTAAGTAAGTAAGTAAATAAATAAATACATAAATACATAAATACATAAATAAATAAATATTTTTATTCTCCAACAACAGGGGCAGAAGTTTTCTTTTTTCTTTTTAACATCAGTGAAAATAGTTGTCACAGACAGACATTTCACAGACAGAATTATCAGCAGAACATGATATTTTAGACAAAAACATCATTTATCTGTCAGTATGAAACGTAAAACAGCTACTCCTGTCGCATCGTTCCATTAATTCATCCATTTATTCATTAGTTGTATGTTTTTCCAGGAAACCCTACATATCCATACATAATGCTCACATAACAGCCTCATGTCATACTGTGGAGGCTGTTCCGTGCTGTAATAAAGTGAGATGAATGTGTCCACAAACTACTTGTTAGTGCGAAGTTGGCAGCGCGTTTGCAGATGTTTGGCTCAGCATGTGTCATCTGATAAATCTGCCCCCGCTCTGGCACCGATGGAAGGAAGGAATGTTGGCTCCTCGCCCTGTTTCATCATGTGGAAGGGAGGGAGGCAGCTCAGCAACACCATGGAAAAAAAAAAGGAAAAATCCTCATGGAAGGAGGAAGGTGAAGCAGCTCGGCTGTAATTAGAATTAATGTGTGGAGAGGAAGTAGGGAAATGAACCATGGCAACAAAGCTCAGCTGTTCTTCTGCAGTTTCCTACAGGTCAAGGACTGGTGTGTCATCTGAAACTCAGATAGTCAGAATGAGTCTGTGGATCAGAACGGGGGCGAAGTAAATTTGGAGAATTCTTATACTGAGGGGAGATTATTTGAGGTGCCCGAGGACAAAAAGAATTGGATATTAAGAATGACTCATCCATGAAAGACACAAATGCATGTACTCCTCCAAAAACTGCTTTAAAATTCCTTAGATCTACTTTTTTTCTTTTCTTTTTTTTATTCTGAGTCTAACTTTTGTAACCTGCATGTTTTTTTTTTCCCCTGAAAAGATTGATAGATATAGTTTGAAATTAAGAAAATATAAAGTTAGAGAAGCTTTCAAAGGCGTTCAAAGAAAGAATAAGATACAAAAAGTGCGGATGAGTTGAATTCTTCAGACTCAAATTAATTTTCATTTAACTCATAAAGACCCAAACAGTCACTGGCGACCAAAAGCATCTATTCAGCTATAAGTTTTAATTAATGTTGAACAACTAATCCTATTAAAACATAACAGGTGTAAAATACAGTTCGTCATCTTTTCATGGTCATCAGATATGACCCATTTGTACGTTCAGAGGTTCTGTAGTTACCATGGAAACACCGTCATCTTCTACAACATTGATTCACCTGTAAAACCCATGGAGCTGACTCACTGATAGTGGATGGACACACTGGGGTTATGTTAATCTGATGATAATCTGATGTTTTCTTATATTTTAACATACTCTAATTCTAGTCATTGCTCACTTCATTGAGATAATATGCAAAAAAAAACCAACCAAACAAAAAAAAAACCCAAAACTGTTAATTACAGTTTAATAACAAGAAATTGATTTCCACTCAAACCTGTCAGTGCAGATCAGGTTAATCTAGAACAGTACAGTTACAGTAACAGTATGAATTCCACTGTATGAGATGGTGCATGCACTGCAAAAATCTGAATCTCACCAAGTGTTTTTTTCTCATTTCTAGTCACAATATCTCATCGCACTTAAAATAAGACAGAATCACCTAAAGAGTAAAAATTTTTTGCTTAATTCAAGCAAAAATAATCTGCCAATGGAACAAGTGAAAATTATCTTGGTAAGATTTCTTGAAATCAGATTTTCCAGATCTATTGTCTAAAAATCAGTTCTTATTTCTCACTGAAAAGTTCCTCTTTAGGTGATTGTCTGATTTTAAGTGTGATCAGATATTTGGACTAGAAATGAGAAAAATACACTTGGTCAGATTTAGATTTTTGCAGTGTAAGTGTCCACTGTGTGCTGATATGGAACTAAAAATACAAAATCTATGAATATACTAGAAAACAGCTGTCCACTGTTGTGACCACTATGCATGAAAGGGTTAAAAAAGAAAGAAAGAAAGAAAAAGAAAGAGTTTCAAAGAAATGGAATTTTCTGTCAATGATTTAATGGTTCAGGCTTTACAGGGTTAAATGTGAGTTCAATGTTCGCTAGATCTGAACCTATTCCTAAAAAGTTTCAACTCCTATTAAGCGTCTTAGCTCAAAAACAACATATGAGAGAGAGTCAAAAAGTTGTCAGACGAGCGCTGTGTCACGGGGGATGAAACTTGGATCTACCAGTTTGACCCAAAGAACAAAATCCAATCATAACAACAACATTAAAAAAGGAAGAGCTGGGCCTGTGCAGTTCAAGGCTGACACGTCTGTTAAATAAATAAATAAAATCAACTTTTTATCACTTTTGTCTGAGAACTTTTTGACTCTCCCTCGTATATCATCAAGATTTAACTTAATACAATATTTTAAAATGCACAAAAAACCCCCTATCATGATGGAAGCATATTGTTCCAAAAGCTGTCTCATTAAACTGAGTGATTCGGTTTGTTCACGTGTCGGCTGTTTGTGTTGTTCATGTCTACAACATTTATCACCACCTGGAGGAAGTGGAGTTTAGAACCGGAGATGAAAAATGACCAAAACAAACATAGACGTCAGCGTATCCAAACTGTTGATCAGACTAGTATGTTCAATGAATTCATTCAAGTGTAGCAGTGCTGAGAGGCGGTGATACTTCATGTCAAATCTTCATACTGATGATGCTGCTTTTCATTAATAAACCACTAAATACTTCATTTAAATGATGTTTCAACACTGTGTCACAGTTCTGAGCTGATTCAAACATGAATTACTGATATTTACTCATAAAAACACAAAATTACAAGAAGCAAGAGATCACAGATTTGATTAATTTGATGTTTATTAGCAAAAAACGGCTGCTTACACTCACTGTCACTATCTCATTAAGACCCAGTGCTACTTTTGTGTCAGTTCCACTTTATTCTTTTCTCTGTATTTAACACTTTTTAAGCAATTTGTCACCATTTATCATAATATTATCTTCTGTATTTTTGTAGTTTTCCAGTGAAAATCAGGTATTTTCATATTCTAAAAAATACAAAATTATATCTTCTCTTTACAAACATTTAATTGGGAAGAGTAGCACTTTGGATGTGAAACAGAAATGGGGAAAAGAACTAAAAGAACTAGGAATATGTGTCTCAGAGGAGGAATGGGTCAGTATGTGGAGAACTCAACAGTCAAACACTTCTTCAAGAACATGGAGAGAACACTACTGGAAAAATATAATTTGATTTTTCATAACTCCTAAAATTACGGTTGAATATATGTCCACAGTTCAACCATGTTGGACAGAACGTGCAGATGTCAGTGTGAATCATACTCACATCTGTTGGTTTTGTCCTAAACTTGCATCATTCTGGGATCATGTATATTCAACAGTTGTTCAGATACTGGGTTTTGCAATTCCTAAAACATGTTCTGTGACGTATTTCAGATGGATTATTGGTAATAATGTAAGAAAAAATGATGGATACAAAAGGCTAAAAGGCTATTACCAAAAAATGGTGCAGATTAGAACCACCTACAACTAACGACTGGATCCAGACTGTGAATGGAATATTTCAGATGGTCTGACCCATAAACAGGTCGACACGGTGGTGCAGTGGTTAGCACTGGTGCCTCACAGACAGAAGGTCCTGGGTTCAATTCCAACACCAGTCGACGGGGGGTGGGACCTTTCTGTGTGGAGTTTGCATGTTCTCCCCGTGTCTGCGTGGGTTCTCTCCGGGTACTCTGGCTCCTCCCACCATCCAAAGACATGCACTAATAAGTTAATTGGTTAATCTAAATTGCCCATAGGTGTGAATGTGAGAGTGATTGTTTGTCTGTATATGTTCAGCCCTGTGATGAACTGGCGACTTGTCCAGGGTGTACCCCGCCTTCGCCCATTAGTAGCTGGGATAGGCTCCAAGCGACCCCCGTGACCCTAGTGAGGATAAAGCGGGTTCAGAAAATGAATGAATGACCCATAAACTGAAACTGAAGAAGAACAGAGTCAGAATAAATGGAAGAAATGGACAAGTTTCATTTTAACGTCAGATTACTGAAAACAATTGTTAGTCACACAGGTTTATTATGGTCAGTGTATCCAAATGTCCCTTATGTTTGTTTTGTAATGTACAGAAATCAAACAATAAAAATAATTTTAAAAAAAGAATATCAGATATTTTCCTATATTTAATTTACTGATCATGTACTTTAATCATCATACTAACAATACATTTGAGGGTTAATATATAAAACATAGGATCAAGGGTACTGTAGTCCAATGGCATATTTAAAGACATTAACTGACATTCGTTAACTATTCAAGATCCTCTTAGGTCAAAGGTTGTGTCATCAGTCAAATGGTGATATAAGTATATTTCATCATATTACACATGCTGTTAATTTTGAATGTTTGGACTTCTGGTAGAATTTTTTTTCGTGTTTCTTTTCCTCTTGCTTGTACATGTTTTTAGCTGGAGCCAAAATCTACAGTCTGGGTTTGAAGGTCATGGCACCAAATGAAAGCCCAAATGTGACTTCCTGTCTATTACCAACAGAAATTATATCAATATCTTCAACTGTTTTCAAGTTATAGCACTTTGAAATGTGTCCCATTATAAACCAATGGGGATTTTTAACATTCCAAAAATTCATAAAAAAATTCAAAAATATTTCCCAGTTCTTTGAATAAACTTGGTAGACCTTACCCCAAAGATGTTCCACAACAAATATCAAGTCATGCTGATGCACGGTTTCGGAGAAGAAGATTCTTGAAAAATAGTGGACGGACAGATGGATGGACAGATGGACAGACGACAACTGAAACCAGTAATCCACCAGACCCTGTGGGCTGTTGGACTAAAAAAAAAGTAAAGTGAAAAGAGAAGAAAAACAGCCTTTTTCAGTCAAATCTATCATTAATCGAACATAGAACATGTGTGTCCAACCACTGTCATTGATCAAACTGCATGAGTTTTACTGGTGAGTTAATGTCGTAGACCAGGGTTCTCAAACTCCTGTTCTTTCAGGTTCCACATTCAGCCCGATTTGATCTGCAGTGGACCCAACCAGTCAAATAACAGCAGAAGAACCTAGAAATAATGACAATTCCAGATTGTTGTCTTTGTTTCAGTGCAAAAAAAACCCATTCAATTATGAAAATACTTGCTTTTATTAACTATACAAACAAAAAAGAGGTGAATAACCTGAAAAAAAAACCAAACAAATTTCTTAAGAACAAGTGTAATTTTCTCAGTCTTCTTCCTCCACTTCTCATTAGTCCATGTGCATTCTGGATCAGATCTCCAAAGACACTAAACACTGAGGAACAGGAAGAAAAGAGTTCAAACTGGACTGAATTTAATACAGACATTTCAGGTTGGACACATTTGTTCAGGTTAGTCACATTTTATTGGTACAGGAGAGTTTGGAAATGGAAAGATTTTCATTATTTAATGTGATTTTTTGCACTAAAACAAAGACAAAAATTGGAAGTTGTCATTATTTACAGACATAATGTAATAATATTTTTTCCCCATCAAACCCAGTAGTAAATCTGCAGTGGTTCTTTGTGTGGGTTCTTCTGCTGTTATTATTGGACTGTAGATCAGACTGGTCTGGATGTGGAACCCACACTAAAATGCCTTGACTGTGGAATTTTTGCACTTCGCAAATTCACCCCACAGGCCGCACTGGAACCTTTGCCGGGCCGCATTTGGCCCCCGGGCCACATGTTTGAGACCCCTGTTGTAGAAGATGACTGTGTTTCCATGGTAACTGCAGATCCTCTAAACGTCCTAATGGGTCATGTCTGATGACCATGAAAAGATGACAAACTGTATTCTACACCAATTATTTACATGGATTGATAGGATTAGAGGTTCTAACTAAACTTACTAAACATGTCAGATCAGTAAATGTGTTTGGTCGTCAGTGGATGTTTGGATCTTTATGGGCTGTACCAAAAATGAACACTTCAGTATTATCCAAGAGGAAAAGTGACTACAGTCTCACTTCTATTTCTTATTCCTCCCCCAGTCGCGTCAAAGCTCCTGTACTCAAAGCAGCAGCAGCTCCTTCAGGTGGCCAAATTAATCCTCTATTAGAAGGACGTGGTGTAAAATTGCTGACGTCTGTGCTCAGGTACGTGGAAATGAGCTCCATCCTGTTATCTTCAACAGAGCCGGGCTGCTCATTACTGCACAGCAGCTGAGCGGAAACAAATGCAATCTGTATGGAAATGCAAGCTGCTTAGTCACAACACTGTCTGAGGGTAATGGTGTAGTACATCTGCTGCAGGCTTATGCCATGTTCACATCATATCAGCACAAGTTCAAGACATGACACCTTGTTTGTGCAGCCTGGAACACATTTATGTGTTTTATGTGTGGGAAGGTTCACAATCAGTGTTTTCTAAGTGTGTGTATGAGGTACTTTTTCCAGAAAATTAATAAATAGTTAATAAAGTTACAGTGACCATCATCAAATATGAATGACATGTGCAGCAAGTGTGGGGTAAGTCATCATGGAATTTGTAATGAATGATATTGTTCCTGTTTACATGATTACAAATACAACACTGATTCCAAAAAGTAAACTGACACTGTCAAATTCTAAACTAAAAGAACAAGTGGTGCCAGGCACAACAAACCCCACCCCTCACATACAGTGTAGCTTATTTTACAATATTATGTTTTTAAGAACAATGGTAACAAATTTAATCAGCTGCTTTGTTTTCCTCCAAGGCTAATGGACAGACGACAACTGAAACCAGACAACTGGACCATACCATAATGATTGAGAGACTGAGGGACCTGGTAGGGATGTCAGGTCATGTGCTAGACTGGTTCTCCTCTTACCTGACCGGCAGAAGCTTCACTGTGTCAATAAACAACTTCCAATCTGACTCAGCGGATCTACTGTGTGGTGTGCCCCAAGGCTCTGTCCTGGGACCAGTCCTATTCTTACTCTATGTCCTCCCACTTGGCCACATTATCCGACAGTACAGTGATGTCTCCTATCATCTATTCGCGGATGACATCCAGATGTACTGCTCCTTTAACTCCTCTGAGCCCCACAAACTGAGTTCCTTAATCAACTGCTTGTCAGAGCTGAAGCAGTGGCTAAATGATAACAGCCTCCAGCTGAACTCCAGTCAAACACAGACCCTCATCATTGCCCCGGATAGTGCAATCCCAGGGATCAAACATCACCTTGGAGACCTGAGTTCCTCGGTAAAGACAAAACTGAGGAATCTGGGTGTCATCTTTGACCAGGACATGTCTTTAGAATTCTACTCCAAACACCTAGTCAAAAACTGTTTCTTCCACCTACGCAACATCTCCAAACTCAGATCTATGGTGTCCACAAATGAGCTCGAGATGATCGTTCACGCTTTCGTATCTTCTCGCTTAGACTACTGCAACAGCCTGTTTACATGCTTAAACAAGAAGGAGCTGGCCCGTCTACAGTTTGTCCAGAACTCTGCTGTCAGGCTCCTGACCCGCACAAACAGGAGAACCCACATCACTCCCATCCTTAAATCTCTCCACTGGCTCCTGTTCTATATCGTCTTCATTTCAAAATTCTTGTGCTAACTTTCCGGGCCCTACATGGCCAGGCCCCTGCATACATTGCTTCCCTGATCCAGCCCTACAGCTCGACTCGTAGCTTGAGGTCTTCAGGACAGTACCTGCTGATGGTTCCACGGACCTGTTTTAGCACACGTGGTGACAGGTCTTTTAAAGCTGTGGCACCACGTCTATGGAATGACCTGCCTCTACACCTACGGTCCATGGACTCTGTACAGAGCTTTAAGAAACACCTCCAAACCCTCCTGTTCAAAAAGGCTTTTTAGTCTCCCACCTGACCCAGGACCACCACAGACTGATTACACTCTATGTATTCATCATAACGTACTCCATGTGTCATCCCCCCCCCCCAGTCTCTCTATATCTCTATCGCTCTCTCTTTTCTCCTCCTTTACTCTCTCTCTCTCTTTAACCCCAACTGGTCCAGGCAGACGTCCATCCTTCAGGAGTCTGGGTCTGCTCAAGGTTTCTGCTGTTAAAGGGAAGTTTTTCCTCGCCACTGTCACCAATCACAAGTGTTTGCCCCTGAATGATTCTGTTGGGTCTCTGTAAACTTAATTTGATTCTGATTTGAATTGATAAAGCACTTTGTGACTCTGTCTGTGAAAAGTGCTCTATAAATAAAATTTACTTTACTTTACTTTACTTAATGTTAGCATATTAGCATAGCTTGGTCAAATAAAAGTCTTCCTAATGAACCAATAAATATAAAAAACAGATAATTTTTGAACATGAAGCAGTTTTTAATAATAATAATGATGATGATGATGATGATGATAATAATAATAATAATATGTGGTGTCAGGCAAAACAAACCAACAAGCCCCTCAATCCAGCTGATGTCATCATGTCTATGCATGTGCTGATGTCAGCATATCAATGACCACCAATCACAAGTGTTTGCTCCTGAAGGATTCTGTTGGGTCTCTGTAAACTTAATTTGATTCTGATTTGAATTGATAAAGCACTTTGTTACTCTGTCTGTGAAAAGTGCTCTATAAATAAATTTACTTACTTTATATATGTGCCAACTTGTGCCAACAAAACGTTTGTTTTTTATAAACATTTGAAATTTTGCCCATTATAAGTAAATGGGAGAAAAAAAAAAGATTTTAAAAAATTATTATTTTTTTTATTTTTCCTTGACCTACTTTTCCCAAAATGTAACCACATCTATTCTGGGTCTCTGACATAAACCCGATATGGTGTGAATTCAACCAATAGTTTTGCTGCTAGAGTGTTAACAAACAAACAAACAAACAAACCAAACCAAAAACAACACCCCTTGCCTCCCCTTCAGGGGGCAGCGTAAATATAAAAATTAAATTAAAATACCACAATATATTTTATTCACAACAGAAATTACAAAACATATGATCCTGAGCACAGGAAAGGAAAACTTGTAAATGATTGTCCTGATTGGAAACAGCAAAATTAAACCATTTTTCAGATTTTTAATTGTGTTTTATGGAATGTCCTATGCAGTGGAAAGTTTTTTTTTTTTTTTTCTGAAGTAAAGCTGTGAAACTCTTGTCCCCTACAGAAGACAAAATGCATTGCTTGGTCTCAAGAGGATATGCAAAAAATAACTGATAAGAAGGAGGTAAATGTGAATTTAATGGTGGCAACTTATCTCCAAAAAGTTGGACCAGGTCCATGTTTACTACTGTGGATCATCCTGTCTTCTGTAACAACAGTCTAGAAACATCTGGAACAGTGGAGAGCAGGAGCTGGAGTCTGACTGGTTCATTCATTCGTTCATTTGTTCGTTCATTCATTCATTTGTTCGTTTGTTCATTCATTCATTCATTCATTCATTCATTTGTTTGTTCATTCCTTCCTTCCTTCCTTCCTTCCTTCCTTCCTTCCTTCATGTACCACATGTTTTCAGTTGATGACAGGTGTGTATTGTAGACTGCTCCGTTCAGCACATGGACTCTTCTTCTGCAGATCCCTGCTGCTGTAACAGATGCACATGTGCTTTAGTGTTGGGTTGATGACATGTTCCAAGGTCGTCCCTCACAGATACTCTGTCTGGATGGAGTGTGTACACCACTGATACCTGGATTTACCTGTGAGCGCTGATGTTTCCTCTCCAGATGTGCAAGCTGTCCACTCCTTCAGCACTAATGCATTCTCAGACCATCTGACTTCCAGAGATTCAAGTTAGGTTTCATGTGACTTCAGGACAGTTTTCCACTTTGCTTCAGTTTATTTTAAATGAGTTTTGGTTCAGAGAAGACAACAGCATATCCAGCTCCTGTCATCTTCTGTACATGATAGCAGCCTGAACCTGCATTTGTTGAGGGTACAGTGAACTGTGTTCACAGACTGTGATTTGTGAAAGTGTTTCTGAGCCCATGCAGTGATTTCCATTCAGAATCAGGCCAGTTTTTTTTTTAATACTTTGTATTTGTTTCATCAACAAACAGACTATACAACACACAACCCTGGGCTCACTGGTTGAACACACAATACTGAACTCACAGACAGCAGTAGTTATGTATTGTTTTGTTTATAGTCCAGCCATTTTCTCCAGTGCTTCATGAACATATGTTCCTTGAGTCGTAGGTAGTGAGTCAGTCTTTCCATGGAGTAGATTTCCTCTGTTACAGCCACTGATCCTCATGGGGTGCACCTGTTTTGAGCCAGTTCCATGTATTGGCCTTTTTAAAAGTGATTATAAGAATTTTAAAGACGTATTGGTTTTCTTTCTCTCATACATTTCCAGATAGCCATCCCAGCAAAAGGAATTTGGGGTCCTTAGGAATTGTGAAGGCCATAATACCCTCAATTGTTCCAAAAAGCCTTTCCCAGAAAGATTTCAGTTTTATACAAGTCCAGAAAATGCGAGAGTGATTAGGAATTGTGTGCCCACTCTGTCTCCAACAATACTGTTGATGTCCCTTTACTTTAGGAGTGATATGTGGTGGAATGAAGAATCTGATCAGGCTTTTCTAAGAAAATTCCCTCCATCTTTTAGAGCTAGTAAACCAGTGTTTTTCAACCTTAGAGTTGGGACCCCACATGGGGTCACCTGGAATTCAAATGGGGTCACATGAAATTTCTAGTAATTGATTAAAAAAAAAAACTACTAATAAAAAATATATGTTGACAGAGCCAATCCCAATCCATAGCAGACAAACTGTGGTTGTGAAACTGCAGCACTGTGGTTCTGTTTCTGTGTCAAATGTTCATTGTGGTCAGTTTCAGATGCTGCAGCTCTTTCATAATTCATAGTTTCAGTTCTTGTTCGTTCAGTATTAATTGTCCTCCTTGTAAATCCCAGCTGGACTGACTGGACAGATCCTGAGCCTTTGTGCAGTAATCTACACCTGGATTTACTGCCTCTGTCCACAATAATAGACTTTATACAGACTAAATGTCCTCTAAAATTAACGTTTATTTGCAACATAGTATAGCAAACTATTTCATGATCAAAAACACATTAATTTCATCAAAAAAAAGAAAAAAAACCTCTCTGTTTTGAATGTCTGGGGTCACCAGAAATTTATGATGTTGAAATGGGGTCACGAACCAAAAAAAGGTTGGAAACCACTGTAGTAGACGTTTGTTGTGTGTTGCACATAGTATACCAATCACTCTCAGACAAGACAATGCCAAGCTCATCCTCCCATTTTGATTTAACATATAATGTGTTGTTTCCATGTAATTTCCGCAGCCCTTTATATAATTTAGAAACAATTTTACCTGGCAGACCTTTGTAGGCATCTGTAAAACTGTTTATGAAGTCAGCCCCAATACCTGAAATCCCTTTTCAGATTTAGTCAGGCCTGTTTTTACTGCAGTTCTGCCTGAAGAGCCAAAGATCATCCAGTAGCATCCAGTGTTGGGTTTCAGTGTTGTCCCTTTCTCCAGATATTATTTTGATTATATTCCGTTCTGTAGGTAACAACTTATTCAAAATCTTCACTATTTTACATGTACTTGGCAAGTTCTTCCACCATTTGTAGAAATTTTGTAAAAAAAAAAAAATTTTTTCAACGAATGTATTTATTTATTTTCAAAGAAAATAATCCCTCTACAACAAATAAATAATAAACAGTAAGGTAAATAATAACACAAACAATAACATAGGTCAAAACAAAATTACCACAGTAAGGCTCATCTTCAGTAAAATAGACATAACAGGGCAGTAACATGCAACATAACTGGTCCAGTCTGAGACATAAATCATCCTCATCATTCTTAGAAGTCACTGATGGTCCAAGAGTTAACTTAGTGGTCTCACAGTGAAACGCATTTCAAATAGAACAAAACAAAAACAGACATATACTAAATACATAGCACTACTCATTTGTTGATGGACACATACAGAGAACATGCCTCCAATGCTTTTGTCCCCTCTAAGAACACCATAAAAGATCTCCATATACTGAAAAAGCATACAATTTTTTTTTTTTTTTCTTTTAATGGCACATTTTCTCAGTACAAATATTACACACAGATTGTTGCATTCTGTTTTTGTTTTTTTTTTTGCAGTGTCAGCTGTAACAGTACCTGGTGTTTCTTACTGTTACTGAAAGAACAGCAGCAGAAATGAGATACTCAGGACGTCAGGAAACAGTGTAAGGATTTTCACAGCGTGCAGGCTGTTTTTATGTATGAGGCAGTTGGTTTCACAGTTCAGGACCATGGACAGAGCATGATGGTTTTCCACAGTTCAGGACCATGGACAGAGAATGATGGTTTCCCACAGTTCAGGACCATGGACAGAGCACCATGGTTTTCCACAGTTCAGGACCATGGACAGAGCACCGTGGTTTTCCACAGTTCAGGACCATGGACAGAGCACTGTGGTTTTCCACAGTTCAGGACCATGGACAGAGCACGATGGTTTTCCATATTCTGGAAGTGGAAAAAAAAGACAGCAAACCAATTGTATCAAATAAAAAGGTAAGCTACTGTAAGAAGGTGATCATACACCTCAAGTATTTTTGATGATGAAAGTCAAAATCCCCTTCACAAAAATGTCATTTACTGTGTATGTCTCCTTCAGGCTCATACAGGATGATTCCAGAGTTCATTTCCACTGTGGGACATGAATCAAATAAACTTAAATGAAGACGGTGATGATAATACCAAGTGAATCTCAATACAAAGTGAGTTAAATTATAAGAATAGAATGTTGTCAGAGCAGACAGATCCTCTGATTATCTAAGCCTACGTCTCTAAAATAAGTTGTGGAGCTATTTTTTATTGTTAGCTGTGAGCATAAAGTCTATGACAATAATAATATGATACATGATATGTGGATTAATTTTACAAAGAAGAGCATTCTCTGGAAGATCGTATATATTATTATATTTACATGTGAAACACGGAAGAGAAGCATGAGTTAAAAACATGACGGAAACACAAATGACAGAAACCTATGCAATGACACAAAAGATGTTAAAAAAAAGGGAAATATTACAAGATGAAGACCTATATTTAATTACACATTATACTGATGAAGGAAGAGGCTGTAAAAAAAACATTATGGTAATTCATAATCCACTTTTTGCAAATTAAGGTCTCAAAAAGACATGAAATGAACTGAAAAACAAAACTGAATTCAAACCTCTCTCACTGTGGGGGATCTAGGACCACCTTAACCCATACCCAGTGCTACTTTTGTGGAAATTCCAAAAACAATTTTTTTTTTTTTTTCAATATTGAACTTTTCTCAAGTGATTTATCACCATTAATTATAATTTTATCCTCTGTATTTTGCATTTTTTAAAGCAAAAATCTGGTATTTTCTTATATTTAATTTACTGATCATGTAGATGTTCATGAAAACTCTGGTTAAAGTGAAGGGTTTTTACATCAGATACAGAAAAACTGAAGAAAAGGTAACATATCTGAAAAATCTGTCATTAACTGAACATAAACCCAGTGTGTCTGTCCGCTGTCACTGATCCAACTCCATGGGTTATACTGGTGAATCAATGCTGTAGAAGATGACGGTGTTTCCACGTTCACTACGGAGCCTCTGAACGTCCAAATATGGTCATATCTGATGACCATGAAAAGATGACAAACTGTATTTTACACCAATTATTGACATGTATTGATAGGCTTAGTGGATCAGAAGTTATTAAACAGTTTAGATCAGTAGATGCTTTTGGTCGCCAGTGGCTGTTTGGGTCTTTATGGGTTAAAATAAAAAAAAAAACAATTATAATAAAAGATATTGAAAAAATATATTTTAGTTCAAAAATCACAGAGTCTGTGCCTAGTTTTAATGCACGCAGTTGTTTTCATGGCTTTCGTTTTTACTCCATTTACCTCAGTACAAATGATTTTGAAATATTTTTTTGAAACCTTTATATTCCTGTTACCGCCTCCTTAGCTTCTGCTCTGTTTCCTGATGGAAAAGCCTGCATATTCTCAGATCCAAGTAAAAAGCTGCACCTAAATGTGCCGCTCTTGGATTGTGTTATTTGTTCACAGACTGATGCATAGAGTTAAATTACCAGTTGTTCCGTAGATCTGACTCAGATTGCAGCCCCACCCTAATTCTCTCCGCTTGGTACATCCATGTGTATATTTATTCACTGATGATCCTGAAATGGAAAAACAGTGACTGGTGTGATAGTTTGTTTTCCAGACAATAGCCTGTTCCAATCTAAAACTGCATCATTTTATAATCTCGGGAAATCATACTTTCAAGGGCTAATCCTCTCCTCTGAGTGTGTGAAAATGCTGTAGGAGTAGATTTATTAGACAAACTAAACAGTAAACCTCAAGAGAAATAAACATGAAATTGATTTAAATAAATCTAATTATTGGGGAAAGCATTCGAGCTGCGAGAAAATGCCGAGCGGTGGAGGTGATTTAAACCATGTGTCAAGATGCCGGCAGAAATGCTATTTTAGCATAATTCCACTCATCAGAAACGAAGCATTTAATAAGTGTGCTTTCCAAAAAAAATATAAACTGACAATCATTTGAATTTCATGCACAAGGTCAGAAAGAAGTGGATATATGCACATAGGAATACCTGCAGATTCTGATCAGAAGTCCCTTTTCACTAAAACTGCCAGTGTATGTTATCACCTCGGCACAGGCTTCCACTGTTTCCCATTAATACCAACAGACAGACCGCAAGGAAACATGTTCGCAAGAGCAGGAACGAGCTGCACAGTCCATCTAATTTAAGGTTACATCGTGTTCCCACCTGGATTTAACTGGTTCCATTATAGCTGCAGTGATTAATACGTTTAATCTGCTACAGCACAGGTGTCAAACATGTGGCCCGGGGGCCAAATCTGGCCCCCCCACCAAAGGGTCCATTCCGGCCCTGCAGGATGAAAGTGCAAAACTGAACCTGAACAGTCCAGGTTGAACAGATCCTTTTGGTTCAGGTTCCACATACAGACCAATGGGATCTACAGTCAGATATAAATATTAGAGCAGAATAACCCAGAAATAATGACAACTACAGATTTTCTTTGTGAAAAATGTAAGTGAAAAAAATAACCTTACACTGTGAAAATATTTACATTTACAAAACTATTCTTTCACAATAAAATGCAAGTAAAAACATAAATAAAAACACAGATGAACAACCTGAACTGTGCAGTTTGAACAATATTCTGTCTGTTCCTAAATGTTTGGTGCATTTATGGATCCACTGGGATCTGCAGTTGTGTTCAGAATAACAGATGGAATATTGGAGAAACTGTACAAATTTTAGTTCAAACTCCAACATTTGAACAATATTCTGTCTGTTCCCAAATGTTTATGGAACACTGTGTGGAAATGGACATGTAGAAATAAGAAGTCCAGGTATAATTTTGTTCAAATTGCGCTAATTTTTCAAATGAAATTTCAGTTTTTTCAGGTTATTCACATCTTTTTTGTAAAATGTAAATATTTTCATAATTTAATTGGAGGTTTTTTTGTACTAAAACAAAAAGAAAAACTTGGATTTGTCATTATTTACAGGTTATTCAGTCATTATTTTACTGGTCTGGCCCACTGCAGATCAAACTGGGCTGAATATGGAACTGAACTCAAATGACAGACCTGTGCTACAGGTTCTTTAACCCTTTAGCTGAAGCAGAGTATCTGCTCATTTCTTTACCATCCATCAGTTTGATAAAGAGTATAAAGACTGGAATGTGTTTTAATGGAAATTATTCAAGTGGTTGAATTAATCCAGACTGACCCTGTTCCAGAGTAATGGAGGAGAAGGGAGGCTTTCTTTGGAGATTTTCTTTTCCTGTATATTTGTTTTAGGCCTGGGCTCTGCAGCCTTTATTATCAGTCACAGACATTGTGCCCCCTCCCTCTTCTGCCAAAAAATAGTCTGAGCAACAGAGCTTATAAACTTTTAAAAGTTTTAATTTTATCTGTTACAACCACTGAATACAACAAACACAAGTGCAGTGTGGAATGGATTCTGGAGTATGATTACTCCAAAAGTACACAGTAAAAGTAGTTTATAGTATTTGTGCTAATAGTATATGAAGTACTAATACCAAATATACCAAATGCATGAGGTGCTTATTGGAAAAATAATTGTATTCATCACTGAATTTAGTCTTTAAGCCTACTTCAGATGAAAAAACACTTGGAGCTTGGAAGGGATTTTTGAGTATGATTACTCCAAAAGTACACAGTACTCATACAGTCGCTCTATGAAAAGTATCACTATTTATGGAAATGATTCTCTTCCAAACTCAACACTTCCTTCACAGTTCCCAGTTGTACTGCTCCATATTCTCCGTCTGGGTTCACATCCACAAGCTCCCGGAAAACGGACAGAATTACCTGAGTAATAAACAAAGGACGGACAGAACCCTCCGTCTGCGTCTGCATCTTTAACCTCGAGCAGAAATGAACCCTGACTTCTGTTGAAGGCACATTCACTCCATGCAGCTCATCTACTGTAACTGTCCAGTGAGTAGAACACAAGAAAAACACTAGCGGCTGGACTGACCGCAGTAAAGGGAGGAGCCACTACAAGGAGGAGGAGTAAAGGGAGGAGCCACTACAAGGAGGAGGAGTAAAGGGAGGAGCCACTACAAGGAGGAGGAGTAAAGGGAGGAGCCACTACAAGGAGGAGGAGTAAAGGGAGGAGCCACTACAAGGAGGAGGAAGAGACCAGTGGTCACTCCAGTGGACAGCTGTTCTCCAGCTGTTCTTCAGCTGTTCTCTTGTTTATTCATGGGTTTAGTTTTATTTGCTTCTCAGCCAACACAGTGGACGCTTATGCACCATCCCATACACTGACAATCAGACCATTACTGTAACTTTCCTGTTCTTGATAAACCTGATCTGCATTAACATACTTGAGTATAAATCAATTGCTAATTGTTATTAGACTGTAATTAACTTTTTTTTTTAACAAAAAGATGTTATTTTGCACATTATCTGAGTGTGTAATAAGTATTATATGTTAAAATGTGAGAAAACATCAGATTAGCAGCATTAAAAATGTTTTTTTTTTTTAATATATATATATTGCTTAAAAAATGAAACGCATGGTGTCCAGCTGAGTGGACATTTTTGTATCTCCTTGAAAAATAGGTTCATTAAAAAAAATTCAATCACATTGTTTTCGTGCTTTTTTTGCCTGAAGAGGAATAAAAACACTCAGAAAAAAAAAAAATCTTGATTAAGGTTCTCATAATTCATGCATGAAAGGGTTAAAATGACATACATCACATGTGTAAAAGATGCAGTTCAAACTGGATTAGAAATAAAAATAACTCATTCATATTTCATATTCATTTAATATAAATGTATTCTTATATTATGTTGTTTTCCTTGGTATTTTAATTTCACTGTTTTTAATTGTACTGCTGTTTTGTCTTTTTAATCTATTCTTGTATTTCAGTCTTTCATTTTGCTTTTTTTATTCTGTACAACACTTTTTAATTGTACATCTGTTTTATGTCTTTATCCTTGTATTTCATTCTTTTATTTATTTTTTTATTCTTCTGTACAACACTTTAATTGTACATCTGTTTTATGTCTTTAATCTATTCTTGTATTTCATTCTTTTGCTTTTTTTTTTTATTCTTCTGCGCGACACTGTTTTTAATTGTACATCTGTTTTATGTCTTTATTCTTGTATTTCATTCTTTTATTTTGGTTTTCCCCCTGTAAGTTGCTTTGGAAAAAAGCATGTGCCAAATGCATAAATGTAATATTTTAACGTCCCCATGAGTAACAGCCAGTAGGGTCAGGACCTGTATTATGACATCAGCTGTTACTATTGTACCGACACTGAATTCCTTGTCGTTTCTGTTTGTAGTCTTTGTCAAACTAACCTCTGCTTTTTATCGTCTCGTTACACTCACAGCAGGACAGCGTTAACCCTAAGGGGTGTGAGCCTATTGTGGCCGTGTTTGAGTATTTTTGATTTTGCCGTTATATATTATATGAAGAAATGTTTACTATAGCCATGTTTGGTATCTTTTTTTTTCAAGCACAGCTTCATCTTTATCATCTGTCTACTATTTTTTCCCTTTAACCTACTATATCAACATAAAAGGACAAAACACACAAAAAATATAAAATCCGATTTGAAAAATGTATATAATTTATTGCATAAATAACACACAGATGCTTAACGAACCTTTTCAAAGACTTTAAAAGTGAATATTGGTTCCAAATATTAGGTATAGAAAATGTAAATTGTAATAAATGAAAACTATACTCAAATATTTGACATAAAAGCAGATCTTTACAGGGGCGTTTTCTCTGCCCCCCCCCCAGTTTTCTGGGTTTCCACATCCGGTTCAGATGGGGGTCATTACCTGTAATGATCTAATTCAGTCTGTCTATTAGAATCCATTTATTTCCATTTTGAAAAGGGACAAAAAATTATGAACATATGGTCAGAAATGTAAGGCTTGCTTTATATTGCAATAATAACACTATATCGCTTTGGTTTTGGTCCAGTTTCAAACCATCATATCTCCAGATTGTATTTGCTCTGTCAACATCAAATAAAAAGTGGGAGACTGTTTCAACTTCACACTTTTGAATGCAGTTGTCGCAGTGGTTTATGTGACCGACTTCCGATGCTACAACATGTTGAAAAATTTTTTTTTGCTAAAATTAATTTGTTTTTGATCCTGTAATAATTTGCTAGACTATGTTTCAAATAAATGTTCATGTTAGAGGACATTTAGTCTGTATAATGTCTATTATTGTGGACATTTAGTCTGTATAATGTCTATTATTGTGGACAGAGGCAGTAAATCCAGGTGTAGATTACTGCACAAAGGCTCAGGATCTGTCCAGTCAGTCCAGCTGGGATTTACAAGGAGGACAATTAATACTGAACAAACAAGAACTGAAACTAAGAGCATGCGGTCACATGAATGGGTTAGTCAACATATGCCCTCTCAGATATTTTAACCTGCATTTTATTTGAACTTGATTTTTATTAGGAAAAGTGTGTGGTGTTCTCATTATAATGAAATATACCAGGGCTGTCAAACTCATGTTAGTTCAGTTCCATATTCAGCTCAATTTGATCTGCAGTGGGCCGGACCAGGAAAATAAGAACAGAATACCCTGTAAATAATGTCAACTCCAAATTTTTGTCTTTGTTTTAGTGTAAAAAAAAAACATTCAATTATGAAAATACTTACTTTTATAAACTATCCAAAAAAAAAAAACCCTGAAAAAACTGAAATGTAAATAAAAAAAAAAAAAAACGTAAGAAAATTTAGTGCAGTTTCCCCAGTCTTCTTCCTCCACTTCTCATTAGTCCATGTGCATTCTGGATCAGATCTCCAAAGACACTAAACACTGAGGAACAGGAAGAAAAGAGTTCAAACTGGACTGAATTTAATACAGACATTTCAGGTTGGACACATTTGTTCAGGTTAGTCACATTTTATTGGTACAGGAGAGTTTGGAAATGGAAAGAGTTTCAGAATTTAATGGTATTTTTTGCAGTAAAAGAAAAAAATATGTTGTCAATTCTAGATTTTTTTGGCTTAATTCAAGATTTTTCTTTTACTTAATTGAAGATTTTTTTTTTTGTTTAATTCATGGTGTTTTGCTAAATTTGAGATTGTTTTGGGTTAATTGAAGATTTTTTTACTTAATAGAAAATGTTTTTTGTCTTAATTGAAGATTTTTTTTTTTTTTTTTAACATAATTGAAGATTTTTTTTTTTTTTGGCTTAAATTCAAGATTTTTTCCTTAATTCAAGCTAATTTTTTTTTTTATCTTAATTCAATTCAACAGTGGAATTTTTGCACTTGGCAAAAACATCCCAGGGCTGAACTGGACCCTTTGGTGGGACACATTTGGCCCCCGGGACGCATGCTCGACACCCCTGAAATATATATTGAATCATTAAAAAATTATATTTTATCAGTATTTTTTTTTTTTTTTTTTTTTTTATCAATTACTACAAATTTCAGGCGACCCCATTTGAATTCCAGGTGACTCCATGTGGGGTCCTGACCCCAAGGTTGAAAAACACTGTTAATTCAAGCCATTTGGTTAAAAGGAAATTCCGTTTCTGCATTTTGCCCCTCATAATACACACCTAGCATTAGCATTAGCTGTTAGCATTAGCACATAGCACACATTAGGAGCAGTTGAAGGCGCTCAGGGACCAACCAGACCTTCATCAGCGCTGAGGTCAAGGGCACTGACAGGAGAATGAATGTACGTGTTTGTATTGGTGGGGGGAAGCGCAGGAATCCCACGGGCCCTACCCTCATTCTGGGAGATCTGTTTCATGTATTCTCTGTGAAACTGTGCCCACAAATACTAATGTCAACATTGTTTTCATTTTGCAAAAGGTTACTGTGGATGAAGCCTCAGACGACATTCTAATTTGGAGTCACCAAACCACCGTTAAAACTGTGATATAGAACAGTTTCAATAAAATTAGATGAAGAGTCGGAGCTTTGTTTGTTTTTTGAACTGGCAGTATCTGTTTTCCATTTGAATCACATACAGTTCAGCTGTTTGAGTGCTCAGTGTTCTTGGTGCAAAAACACAATCAGTGCAGCATTTGTCCCCTACGCTCTGAGAAATAAAATGTTGGAATTTGTTGCATTTAGTTAAAAATGTTATATAACTTGTTCCATGAAATATGGTTCTATAAATGTAAATAGATGTTGCAGTTAATTGCAAAAATAACCTACTAATAAATCCAAAGTAACTGTGTCAATAAACCTAAAGTAAGGTGTCGCTTTAATGCTACAACTCAAGAATTACATTTTCTAATCAACAGTATTGGTTTGGATTTACACACATTTTGTTGTAAATTTAGTGGTGGAAGTCCGATTCTTTTCACTAACTGGATTTTTTCAGTTTGTTCATCTGTTGCGAATCGATTCCGAATCAATTTGTTAATTAAAAAAAAACAAAAAAAACACATCCTGCATCGATTCAGAATCGATTTGCAACAGACAAATGAACCAAAAGAACTGAGTTAGTTAAAAGAATCAGACTTCCATCATGAAATTTACAACAAAATGTGTATAAATCCAAACCAGTACCGCTGATATAAAGATGGAGGGTCTTAAACTGATGTTCCATAAATGTTCTGTCTTAAATGTTCATGTGTTTGTTCCTCATCCAGTCGGTCTGTGTCGTCCTTTACCGTCTGCTGCTGTTCTGTACCATTAGCGCTGCTGCACTTCTTTTCTTACCAGTGTTGGTCTGTCATTTCTAGACACTCAGAGTGCTTTCCATTACTGACCCATTCTTCCTTCACTCTCACATCGTCCCTCTGGTGGGGGTAAACTCCATCTGTATCCACAGCTGTCCTGGGGGGGGCAGACTGACAGAAGCATGGCTGACAATCTGGAGGCGCGGGGGGGGGGGGTCTGACTCAAGGACACAACGGACTGACTAGGACAGAGCGGGATTTGAACCGCCAACCCTTCAGTTATTGGACGACCCGCTCTACCACCTGAGCCTCTTGAGCAAGCAGTTTAATTCTGATGAGTATGTAAAATAAACCATCCATTCACCAAAAACAAATACAAACAACTGATTTTTACTGAATACACAGAGGACAGGGCCGGGGGGGGGGGGGGGGTCTGATTGTTTTTCATGGTGGGGCTTTGACACGTGCTGATAATATGTAGTTTAAATATAGATATATGAATATATTATTACTATGGAGGACAATATAGAATATTATATGCATTTATATCGTATAAGTACATGTGTTTTTGTTTGTTTTGTTTTGATTTAGTTTTTTTTTTTAGGTTTTATTAATATCTGGTAGGGTAAGTTGTAAATGGGTATTATCATATTAGTGCATATAGGGAAAAGGATGTGTGATACTATTATTATTATTATTATTATTATTATTATTATTATTATTATTATATTGATATTCATACAAAATATTGGGGGTAGGAGTACATAAGTTTCTTCTTCCTACTCCTTTTTGAGCATGTATAATTCTATCTCATTTGTTTTATTTATCTCATTATTATTATTATTATTATTATTATTATTATTATTATTATTGTGGTTTGTTTGCTTATCAGTCATTTATGTAGCAGTACTTATATTTTGTTGTTTGATTTTGTTTTTATTTCACTGTTTTTACATGTTCGTACTAAGGATTTTGTTCATTCACCACAGACACATTAGGAGTTAAAGGGTTAACATCCATTTCATTTCCAACTTAAGGCATGAGTAGATTTATACGTGTTTCTATGATGCAGCTTCAGACTAAAACACATCTACATTTCAATCACATGACTTATTGTGGGTATTTCTAGAAACAGCTTCTAGAATGTCATTCCATTCAGTCATTAACTACTTTCTGTGAGCCACCAATAGTGGAATTTCCTAAATTATAACCAATAGCAGCCAGTACTGAAAGAATGAAACACTGCAGAGGTGACTTTCACACTGTAGTAGCAAAAAAAAAAAAAGCACCCGTCAGTGTTGTGAAAGTCAGGTCGTGGGTGTCTCCATCACAAAAATAAATAAATAAATAAAAATGCTAGCAGTAAATTGTCCCAGCAAACATTAAAATGAGCTTGTAAATCCATGGCTGTAGTGCAAAGATGATATAAATCAGACAATGAACCAGCATCAAAATGTCAACAGGGGAAAAACAAACAAACATCAAACTTTCTGTTCGTTGAAAACCTCTGCACTGTTTATCCACTTTTATTCATAAATAAATCTGAACAAATGCAGTCGCTGTTTTTAAAAACAAATAAGATCTGATATGAATATGTCTATTGTTCTGAATGTGTACATTAGAATGAGTGTGTGTGAATGCAAACATGCAAAGGCCCAAGACGCTGAAAGAGAAACAAAGGAATGGGATTCTGTCACGACATAATTCTGGTTTTATTTTCTTTTTCTAAATTTAACCTGTAAAGACCCAGTGTTCCTTTTGTGTCAGTTCCCAAATGACTTTTCCCTCTAGATTTAACCTATTTAATGTGTTTTATCACCATTTGTTGTAACTGTATCCTTTCTATTTGTTTTTTCAGTGTACAGCTTGTATTTGGGGTGGCTGTGGCTCAGGAGGTAGAGCGAGTGGTCCAACAGTCCAAAGGTTGACGGTTCAAATCCTGCTCTGTCCTAGTCATGGGCGAGACACTTCAGCCACCTTACCTCCAGCGCTGCAACTCACACTGATGTATGAATGAATGCAGGTGGATGTTTGGTGGTGATCAGGGGCCTTTGGCGTGGACTGGTCCAGGACGTCTGTGTCTACAAACGTAGTTTAGCCCCGGCAGACAGAGGATGAATAATGGATCCATTATGACATGAATCTAAGCCAGTATTTTTTATTATTTTCCTGTTTTTAATTCACTGATCATGTAGATATTCAGAAAAGCTCAGAGTCAATTCAAAGGATATTCTATCAGAAAACTGACAAAAAAAAGTGGCTATATCGTTAATTCAGTGTTTTTCAACTTTGGGGTCGCCTGAAATTTCTAGTAATTGAAAAAAAACTAACAAAAAAAACTTAATAATAAAACTATTTGGTGAGTTGACAGAGCTAATCCCAGTCCATATCAGACAAACTGTGGTTGTGAAACTGCAGCACTGTGGTTCTGTTTGTGTCACATGTTCACTGTGGTCAGTTTCAGATGCTGCAGCTCTTTCATAATTCATAGTTTCAGTTCTTGTTTGTTCAGTATTAATTGTCCTCCTTGTAAATCCCAGCTGGACTGACTGGACAGATCCTGAGCCTTTGTGCAGTAATCTACACCTGGATTTACTGCCTCTGTCCACAGTAATAGACATTATATAGACTAAATGTCCACAATAATAGACATTATACAGACTAAATGTCCACAATAATAGACATTATACAGACTAAATGTCCACAATAACAGACATTATACAGACTAAATGTCCACAATAATAGACATTATATAGACTAAATGTCCACAATAATAGACATTATATAGACTAAATGTCCACAATAATAGACATTATACAGACTAAATGTCCACAATAATAGACATTACATAGACTAAATGTCCACAATAATAGACATTATATAGACTAAATGTCCACAATAACAGACATTATATAGACTAAATGTCCACAATAATAGACATTATATAGACTAAATGTCCACAATCATAGACATTATATAGACTAAATGTCCACAATAATAGACATTACATAGACTAAATGTCCACAATAATAGACATTATATAGACTAAATGTCCACAATAACAGACATTATATAGACTAAATGTCCACAATAATAGACATTACATAGACTAAATGTCCACAATAATAGACATTATATAGACTAAATGTCCACATAACAGACATTATATAGACTAAATGTCCACAATAATAGACATTATATAGACTAAATGTCCACAATCATAGACATTATACAGACTAAATGTCCACAATAATAGACATTATACAGACTAAATGTCCACATAATAGACATTATACAGACTAAATGTCCACAATAACAGACATTATATAGACTAAATGTCCACAATCATAGACATTATACAGACTAAATGTCCACAATAATAGACATTATACAGACTAAATGTCCACAATAATAGACATTATACAGACTAAATGTCCACAATAACAGACATTATATAGACTAAATGTCCACAATAATAGACATTATACAGACTAAATGTCCACATAATAGACATTATACAGACTAAATGTCCACAATAATAGACATTATATAGACTAAATGTCCACAATAATAGACATTATATAGACTAAATGTCCACAATAATAGACATTATACAGACTAAATGTCCACAATAATAGACATTACATAGACTAAATGTCCACAATAATAGACATTATATAGACTAAATGTCCACAATAACAGACATTATATAGACTAAATGTCCACAATAATAGACATTATATAGACTAAATGTCCACAATCATAGACATTATATAGACTAAATGTCCACAATAATAGACATTACATAGACTAAATGTCCACAATAATAGACATTATATAGACTAAATGTCCACAATAACAGACATTATATAGACTAAATGTCCACAATAATAGACATTACATAGACTAAATGTCCACAATAATAGACATTATATAGACTAAATGTCCACAATAACAGACATTATATAGACTAAATGTCCACAATAATAGACATTATATAGACTAAATGTCCACAATCATAGACATTATACAGACTAAATGTCCACAATAATAGACATTATACAGACTAAATGTCCACAATAATAGACATTATACAGACTAAATGTCCACAATAACAGACATTATATAGACTAAATGTCCACAATCATAGACATTATACAGACTAAATGTCCACAATAATAGACATTATACAGACTAAATGTCCACAATAATAGACATTATACAGACTAAATGTCCACAATAACAGACATTATATAGACTAAATGTCCACAATAATAGACATTATACAGACTAAATGTCCACAATAACAGACATTATACAGACTAAATGTCCACAATAACAGACATTATACAGACTAAATGTCCACAATAATAGACATTATACAGACTAAATGTCCACAATAATAGACATTATATAGACTAAATGTCCACAATAACAGACATTATATAGACTAAATGTCCACAATAACAGACATTATACAGACTAAATGTCCACAATCATAGACATTATACAGACTAAATGTCCACAATAACAGACATTATATAGACTAAATGTCCACAATAACAGACATTATACAGACTAAATGTCCACAATCATAGACATTATACAGACTAAATGTCCACAATAATAGACATTATACAGACTAAATGTCCACAATAATAGACATTATACAGACTAAATGTCCACAATAACAGACATTATATAGACTAAATGTCCACAATAATAGACATTATACAGACTAAATGTCCACAATAACAGACATTATATAGACTAAATGTCCACAATAACAGACATTATATAGACTAAATGTCCACAATAATAGACATTATACAGATTAAATGTCCACAATAATAGACATTATACAGACTAAATGTCCACAATAATAGACATTATACAGACTAAATGTCCACAATAATAGACATTACATAGACTAAATGTCCACAATAATAGACATTACATAGACTAAATGTCCACAATAACAGACATTATATAGACTAAATGTCCACAATAACAGACATTATATAGACTAAATGTCCACAATAACAGACATTATATAGACTAAATGTCCACAATAACAGACATTATACAGATTAAATGTCTACAATAATAGACATTACATAGACTAAATGTCCACAATAATAGACATTACATAGACTAAATGTCCTCTAACATTAACATTTATTTGAAACATAATATAGCAAACTATTACAGGATCAAAAACAAATTAGTTTTAGCAAAAAAAAGTCTTCGTTTTGAATGTCTGAGGTCGCCAGAAATTTGTGATGTTAAAATGGGATCGTGAGCCAAAAACGGCTGGAACCACTGCATTAACTAAACATAAGCCAAGGCCCAATCCCAATTCACCCCTTGGCCCCTCCCCCTCCGTTTTGCCCATACAGGTGAAGGGCTAGTGTTGTCCTGATTCTCAATTAGTCAGAGTGGAAGGGCTAAGGCGGAGGGCTGTTTAGTTCTTGAAACCGAGATAGTTCCGAACCACACTACGAACAGAGGGGTAGGAGAAATTTCCCATAATTCTATTTGAATCATTGGTGAGATGGAGGTAAACACAGGCACAAAGTGCAGCAGTGTGATGAAAGAAACACACAAATGTATGTTTTCTTCACAAACAACTTAATCATTTGATCGACCGTATAGATCGCATTTCTGTGGTTTATAGTTGATAGTTGTAAAAAGACGACCAAAGCCCATGGAACAGACGGTTTCAGCTGCTGACGGCATGAGGAATACTGTCACAAACAAAGTTGTGTCATCTGTTAATAGCGGCATCGATGACGGCTGATGATGGAACAGGTTGTCGAGGGTTGTCCCATTTCATAGGAGAACGGTTCAACCTCTACCCCGTGCAGCTCCGTTTCAAGGGGTAGTGTCAAGTGCAAGGACCAAGGAGGAGGGGTAAGGGGGAGGGGCTAAGGAGTGAATTGGGACTGGGTTTAAGTGTCTCCATCCACTGTCATTGATCCAACTCAGTCAATGTTGTAGAAGATGACTGTTTCCACGTTCACTCCAGAGCCTCTGAACGTCCAAATGAGTCATATCTGATGACCATGAAAAGATGAAGAACTGTATTTTACACCAATTATTCACATGGATTGATAGAATTAGAGCAGGCCTGTCAAACTCATTTAGGTTCAGTTCCATATTCAGCCCAGTTTGATCTGCAGTGGGCCAGACCAGTAAAATAATGACTGAATAACCTACAAATAATGACAAATCCAAGTTTTTCTTTTTGTTTTAGTACAAAAAAAACAAAAAACAAAAAAAATTAAATTATGAAAATATTTACATTTTTCGAAAAAGATGTGAATAACCTGAAAAAACTGAAATTTCATTTGAAAAATTAGTGCATTTTGAACACTATTCTGCCTGGACTTCTTATTTCTACATGTACATTTACACACAGTGTTCCATAAACATTTGGGAACAGGCAGAATATTGTTCAAACGGAACATTTCAGGTTGTTCATCTGTGTTTTTATTTATGTATTTATTTGCATTTTATTGTGAAACAATAGTTTTGTAAATGTAAATATTTTCACAATGTAATGTTATTTTTTTCACTTAAATTTTTTTCACATAATTTTTCACAGTAAATGTGTGTTTGTCATTCTTTCTGGTTTATTGTGTTGTTCTTTTGACTGTAGATCCCATTGGTCTGTATGTGGAACCTGAACCAAAAGGATTTGTTCAACCTGGACTGTTCAGGTTCAGTTTTGCACTTTCATCCTGCAGGGCCGCAATGGAACCTTTGACGGGCCAGATTTGGCCCCTGGGCCTCATGTTTGACACCTGTGAATAAGTGGCTGAACAGTATTAAACAGTTTCGATCAGCAGATGCTGTTGTTCACCTGTAGCTGTTTGGGTCTTTAAGGGTTAAAGGTGGCTGTTTCTTGTCAGTGCCAGTGAAGTCTGTCCGGCAGTAGGTCAGTAAATCCCTGAGGTCCGGCTGTAATTCCAACATAAATGACCATATGAGTGGTCATCACACTGATAATCAGTGATTCAGCCAAAAGACATTTTGCATTAGTGTGATAAATTAGTTTTGTCAAGTAAATTGTGCTCCGACATTCTGGAAGTGCTGCACCTCATCACTCCTCATTCTTATTCAGTGAAAATCATCTCCAGAGTTGTAGTGGGGAGTGTGTTTGATGGAATTTTATTCAGACCGGTAATGAAATTCTGAATCCAGGAGCAAAATTTAATTCTAGGTTTATGCTGTTACTGGAGATTGCTTTGCAAATTTCTCAACAATATTTTTCCGGACACACTGAGTAGAAAAAGCACAACAAAGAGTCACGCATGAAGACGAAAGTGATGACATGAGAGGCTTCGGATTCAATATGCAACTGTCTCTGGATCAACACAAAAGCCGGCCGAATAAAAGATGATGATTTGTGTAGAACAAATTGGACACGCTGCTCTGTTCTTCCTTCGTCTTGATTTTTACTTGGATGTGAATGTTTTTGTTGAACTAAATTGATCTGCCATATGTATTCATTTCCAAGAAATTATTCTGGAACAGCTCTGTTAACAGCGGCCGCATTACCATAATGCCTGTTGGCCTGTTTCCATAGAAACTGTAGAACTGAACGCTCCTTTGTGGAATTGATATTTTTATAGTGTCTGAGCCTGTCATCTAAGGAAAGACACCCGCAAAGCTAATTTTAGTCGCTGATGAATAGTAATTAATGGAATTGACACATTACACAACCTTGTTTTGCTGTTTATTTTCATGAATACAGCAGTGGATTTCTTACAGATAAATGTATGCATATGACACAGTTCATACATGAATGGAGCTGAAAGAGCTTCACAGAAAAGAACAAAAACAAACAACTAAACACACTACTGCTGATAATAACCAGCTGGAAGTAGCAAGATGATGGCTGTACATTATTTATGTCACCAGGAGTCTTTCAATAAAAACAATCATTTCAGATCTTTTTTATGTTCTTCTGTAACAGTGTTACTCAAACTGTGGGGTGGGCCCACCAGGGGAGGTGTGTGTGTGTGTGGGGGGGGGGCATGGGATCACTCCTGGGTGTTTTTTTTTTTTTTTTCTTTAGTTTAGAACAGGGCTGTCAAACTCATTTTAGTTCAGTTCCAAAATACAGCCTAATACGATATAAAGTGGGCCGGACCAGAAAAATAAAATAAATAATAGGATAACTTTTGAGTGTAAGAAGGAAAATTCCATGATGAAAATTTACAAATTGTACTTGAACATAACATGAACAAATATGAAAAACCTGTAAATATTAAGAAAAATAAGTGCAATTTTAACAATATTACACATTAGTTTATCATTTATACATGTGAATCACAACTTACAGATCACAGTGGATCTAAAAATACACCAAACATTTAATAACAGGGAGGATATGATTCAAATTCCACATACTTCTCTTAAGAGATTTCAGATATTCACATTTTTTATAAAAGGCTAGTCTGTAAATGTAAACATTCTTGTGTAATGTAACTTGTTTTACACTAAAACAAAGAGAAAAATCTGCAGTTTTCATAATTTATAGGTTATTATGATAGTATTTTACTGGTCTGATCAGTTTTAGATTGAATTGACCTAAAATGATTTGAACCTCCTTGATTGTTCATAACTTCAGTGTCATTTTTGCATTTCACAAATTCATCCCAGGGGCTGGAATGGAACCTTTGGCGGGCTGGATTTGGCCCCTGGGCCGCATGTTTGACACCTGTGGTTTAGAACATGTAGCAGGTGGAACTAATGTTTTAGCACTGGAGCACCCTGGACTCATTTTAGGGACGTACAACAAACAAATCTACTACCATGGTGATCTGTCTGGACCAGACAGAGGCCGTTTGTCAATACGCGCTCTTGTCTGTTCTTACGTTCTCGTGAAACGTCATCAGTCGCGGCCCAAGTACTGTTCCAATTGCAAGTTCACATAAACCAAGAATGCATGGAATATTGGATGTTCTCGTCCGCTAGCTTAAACCAAGGATGCACTGGCTGGTGACTTGTGCAGACTTGGCTGGCAAATAATTCCCAAGATGCAGTTTGTGGTGGCCCAGTCATGAGCCTGCTGACGAAATGTATTACAGTTTTGAAAAGTAAACAAAATGTCTAAATGACATGTAAATAGTATAAATGTACTGAAATCAAACTGAGTGACACTGTGGTGATTTGAGGGAAATCCGTTGGGGAGCAGATGACAGAAATACAGCAGAGACAGAGAGGAGAGTTCACAAGTACACAGCCGTTCATTACAGATTTAGACTGGTGTTCTTAGGAGGTACGTTCTCTGAGACCGTTCTTCAAGTTCACAAGACCGTACTCTGCATTTTTGGTATTGAGAAACAGCCACAGAGGATAGGTGTGGAGAATGGACCAGGATTTGACTGGAAAAGAAAAATGTGCACTGTTTCTGTTTTTGCACAGTTTGTACAGTTTGCACTTGCATTTATTGTAACTGTTCATCTTTGTTTCCAAAATTTGTTTGTTGTTCTAAAAAAAGTAACTTTATTGTCATAGTTGTAAGATAATTGTGCGTTTCCTATTTTTATTTGAAAAAATATTGTCTCGGGGAGTAGTCTTGTTGAGTTTATATGTATTATTCAAGGAGAAATCTAAGCTATTTTTAAATTGCACAACAAATTATTCAAGGAAAAGCAAAAAGTATTGTTACAATATTGATTTTTCTTTCAAGAAACGTTAGAATTGCACCACTGTTACAATGTTGTCAGGGTTGAGGGGGTCCTGGCGATTTTTTTGTCCTCCAAAGGGGGGTCGGACAGAAAAAGACTGAGAACCACTGCTCTATATAAATGTGGTGTCAGTGACACAAAACAGAAATCAGGATTTAATGTTTACATGTGCAATGGTTCAAACAGGAACACTGATGTGCATGACTGGAATAAAGCACATTATACATTTGAGGTGAACACTGTAAAAATTCTACTGATAAATAATGTTCTTTAGAAAGCAAAATCATTTTGTCCAGTGTGACTCTTGGTATATGAAGTAATTTTATTCAAACCTCTTAAAGGCTTTACTTCTACTGCACCTCTAGAAAATCACAGGGATGTAAAGTGAGGAATAAATCTACCCTTTGGTAATATTTCTGTTTTCTGCACACTTCCCACTGACACATTCAGATTTGTGTTTGTCCTTGAACACTTCAAATGCTCTAAGTCATATGATGGAGTTCAGAGGGAAATTCATGTTGAGTTCAATTTGCTTTTCCAGACAAACCATTGGTAAGTCTCTTTTATTCAACAAAGAAAATTATATATATATATATGCATTTCTATTTTAGCCAAACATTTTGTATATATGTATCAAGAAATAAAAATAATAATATATAAAGACATAATACCAATAATAATAATAATAATAATAATAATAATAATAATAATATATAATTATTAATATAATTATTATTATTATTATTATTATTATTATTATTATTGTAAGATGAAGAAGAATAAATCTAAATAATTAGTTTTTTCCTTATTAACAAAAAGTGAAAAAATGACCTGATATTGTTCTCACACTGGGATTCTTTCCATTTCATAACCATCACTTATTAAGCTGGGCTTTATCTTTAAATGTGTGACTCTATAACTCAAATGTCTTGTAAATGAACCAAAGTGAGGATTCAGCTGTGCCTTTTCACACATGTATTTTCCACTATTTCTGAGAGTAAACAGCAGTGAATGTATGAACAGATGTACAGAAAACACACGTGCTCCCAGACAGACTCCTTTAAATGTGGACAGGTTTTGCAGCTGCTGCAGGCGCCTAAAGCAGAATTCAACTGTTCTGTGTTCGACTAGATCTCCTACATTCAACTCTCCTGTGTCCTGCTGAAATATCTGATGCATGAAAACAGGCCTGAATAAGGGAAGATGTTTAAGAGAAATTCTGTTCGATATGTGCCCGGCCAAAGATAAGAGAATTAATGAATTTGGAGATAAGTAATTTAATTTCTCTGCCACCTCGGTGGGGAGAGATAAGCACATAATGGAGAGGAGGAAACTGTTGGCTGAAACTGAAGGGAAAGGCCGAGTTCACGGCCTGCATGAGAATACCCAGCCAGTCAGTAATACAAATGCATTTCAAACAGGAGAAAAGCACTTTCAGCTGACAGTCTGATGCTACTATTCAGTGGTTTTTCTGGACTGCTGTTAGTGTTTTATGTTTATCAGTGTCAGCACTTCAGCCGGCGCTGCTGCCGAAATACTGAACTTTCCTGGACACGCATTCTGTGTTTTTTTTTTTTAAAACATGACTGTAGTGACCCCGTCTTACACTTCATAACACACAGGAGCCATTTGGATTCACAAGGTGGAGTATTTTCTTTTCTTCCATTTTGGCTGCTGAAGTGCCTTTTGGCTTTAGTCAATAACAGAGCGACTCCCACAGATGCCGAGCTTCAACCCACTGTGACATCCCAAACACTCCCACTTCCACTCCTACCACCCACTCCTCGTACTCTTCTCTTCTGTCAGACTCCATCTTTCCTCCTCTAAACTCTCTACATTCATGAACCGTAGCACCACAAAATGTCGCTCCATTCGTTACATCCCACCCCTTATGTTGCCTTCAGGTGCTATTGGAAAAATGATCATACCACTTGTGAATTCAAAATTACGAATGCGTTGTGTTCAAGTGCTTTTGTTGTCGAAATGAAAATGGCAACAGAACTTCTCATGACCTGCTACTTGATTTTTTGATTTTGATTTTAGTGATTTATTCTGAACATGCAATGAAATTTAACATATACGCAAAGTAACCAAACATACATAATAATACAAACATCAACAGTCATAACAATCTGAGACAGAAGAACAGCACAATAGTTCCATTTACATTTACCCAAAAAGGGGTGGGAAGAACTGCAACTTATTTAATCCCACCCCCTCTCCCTAAAATATTATTAATCCTCTATATGTCCCTCTTCCTTTTCCATTACTCCTCTATATTTATATATCTGTTCACATACTTGAGTAAAACCAGAGGTGTAGTCCAGAGTACACAGAGTACTCCTGCTTGTTTTTCAGTCACTACTGCGTAGACCCTCTTCTAAACCCCCCTGATGTGCACCATTCAGTCATATTTGAGACAAACTGCCCATTTTTTCCCCTCAGATGGTGAAGCCATGACCCGCCCTACTCTGCCTCTAATTGGCTAGTACTCGCTGCCTTCACTGATTATCTAATCATGGTTAATTTTAGGCATGAGGACTGATGAGCCAATCAGAGGCAGAATAGGGCGGGTCACGCAGAGGAGAATATTGCTAACTAGTGCTGTCCACCTCTGGAACCTGATTGGACAGCTCCTCAGGTGCCAGTGCCACCCCAAGTGATTGACAGGTCACTGCATGTCTCGTTGAAAGATACGCGATTATTGGAAATGCAAAGGAGAAAGGCAGAAAAAACGTCTTTCAAGTGAGTGACACATATTTAGAGAACCTACTTTCATGGAATACAGAATTCTGAGGTCAGTCTGAAGGTGGTTTCAGAATGAGTCACTGTTTTACACTACCCGACATATGACTGAACATTTAGAGAAGAGATGGAGTCACCAATAGTTCAACTGTGGGAGTAGACTAATGTTATGAAAGGCTAACATTATGAAAGGCTAATGTTATCCTATATTTGCCTCATGTTGAATCCATTTCCATTCATGCAGTTGCTTGTGTTTCCAGTAAAACCTACAAACTGTTCCTGATCAAGTTATGATAATTTTATAATAGTGAGTAAATGAGTAGAAGACATGATGACATCAGCTGGATCCATGCCAAAATAAGCTACAATACATGCAAGGGGCGGGGTTTGTTGTGCCTGGAACCACTTATTATTATTATTAGTAGTAGTAGTATTAGTATTAATAATAATTATAATGATAAAAACAGCTTCATGTTCACAAATTCTATCTGTTTTTTTTACATTTATTGGTTCATTAGGAAGACTTTTGTTTGACCAAGCTATGCTAATATGCTAATATTAGCCTTGGAGGAAAACAAAGGAGTTGATTAAATTTGTCAGCATTGCTCTTAAATGCATAATATCATCCAGTTTGTGTCCTTGTGTGTGATACTCTAGAACACAGGTGTCAAACATGTGGCCCGGGGGTCCAGTCCGGCCCCTGGGATGAATTAGTGAAATACAAAACTTACACTGAAGATATGAACAATCAAGGATGTTAAAATAATTATAGTTCAATTCCATCTAAAGTGGGTCAGACCAGTAAAATACTATCATAATAAACTAAGAATAATGAAAACCACAAGTTTTTCTCTTTTTTATTGTAAAAAAAAAATAAGTAAAATTACACAAAAAATGTTAACATTTACAGACTAGCCTTTTACAAAAAATGTGAACAACCTGAACAAATATGAACAACCTGAAATGTCTTAAGAGAATTAAGTGTAATTGCACTAATATTCTCCCTCTTATTAAATGTTGTGTGCATTTGTAGATCCACTGTGATCTGTATGTTGTAATGAACATGTAAAAATGAGAAGCTGAGGCCAAATAATGGCATAAATTGTTAAAATTGCACTTTTCTTTCTTAATAAATTTCATTTTGTTCATGGTTATTTATGTTTTTCCACATTTTTTTAAAGGATAGTTTGTGAATGTAAACATTTTGATACTATAATTTTTTCCACTCTAAAACACAGAAGTTAGACATACAAATTTTGGAATTGATATTATTTGTATATTCTTGTAATTATTGAATGATCCGGCCCACTGCAGGTCATTTTGGGCTGTATGTGCCCTTGAACTAATATGAGTTTGACAGCCCTGCTCTAGAATGGTAAATACAGTAAATTGTGCTTAGTGTTATTCTTTACAGTGTTATTAGATGGTCTGTGTCTGACGTTACAACTGCTGAAGTTCTTAGACATGAGCAAACTGAAAAACACAAAACATATTATATATTTAGTCTGGTTCTGTGTGTTCAGGAGCGTCCAACATTCACTTTGCTTGTAAATAATAAGTAACATTGATGGACTGAGCTGTGGGTGAGCTCTTCCATCCTGTCTTCATCCACAGTTCCACTTTTCTCCTCGAACACTCTCGTCTTCAGAGCGGTACAGAACGATGACGCTCTCCTCTGGACGTCAGCTCCTGTTTTCACACTGTTCTTTCATTTTCACTTGTTCTGAAAGCTCTGACACACGCCTGGACCTTCATATGGTTGTTAACGTAGGATTGTTCTTCACCAAGAGTCACTTTGATCAGATGAGTCTCCATTCTGTAATCTGTTTGTCCTCATTGTAATCTATTACTGTCTTGTAAATTGAACCACAGATTAATTGAACATGTTTTAATTCAATATAATTCAGTAAATCTGGATCAGATCAATATATGTTTCAAATAACATCTCTAGTCAGACATTCACTCAAAGAACAACCACAAAAAAGAAATAAAATAAATAGATAATAGTATTTTTAATCTGCAACTGGGTTGAACTCATCTAGCCTGAAGGCATTCCATTAAAAAAGGAACAGGATTTGATTTAGTCAGGCAAAGCTATTCCTAATCCTTCTACTCATTTAAAAGTCTGTCATTTAAAGAAGCATATGGAGAAATAGAACCGATGGACTAAAAGGACAGACTGCGCATTTTCTGTTTATATTATAAGGTCTACATCAGGGCTGTCAAACTCATTTAAGTTCAGCTCCACGTTCAGCCCAATATGAGCTGAAGTGGGCTGAACCAGTAGAATAATAACAGTGAAAAAAAGTCAAATTAAATTATAATGATGTTAACATCTACAAAAATCTGAATAACATGAACAACTGGAAAGATCTTAAGAAAAACAAGTCCAATTTTAACATTATATAATTATTACTAGAGTTTTTTATTTTATTTTTTTTTTTGCTTGATTCAAGATTTTTTTTTGCTTAATTCAAGATTTTTTTTTACTTAATTCAAAATTTTTTTTTGCTTAATTCAACTTTTTTTTTTTTGCTTAATTCAAGAATTTTTTTTACGTAATTCAAGATTTTTTTTTGCTTTATTCAGGTTTTTTTTTTTGCTTAATTCAACTTTTTTTGCTTAATTCAAGATTTTTTGGCTTAATTCAAGATTTTTTTGTTTAATTCAAGATTTTTTTTTTTTTTGCTTAATTCAAGATTTTTTTTTTTTTTTTTTTACATCTACAAGAATATTAATAAAACAAACAACTGGAAGCATCTTAAGAAAAACAAGTCCAATTTTAACAATATACTGCCTCAGATTATCAGTTTATCATTTACACATGTGCATTACAACTTACATTAGAATTACAAATGCATGAAACATTTAATAACAGGCAGAATAATGGTAAAATTGCATTTACTTTTCTCAAGACATTTCACGTTGTTCATATTTTTTGTAAAATAACAGTTTTAATATAAGCATTTTCATGTAATTTTACTTTTTTACACTGAAACAAATATAAAATTTGCTGTTTTCATTATTTATAGGTTTAATATAATAGTATTTTACTGGTTCTGACCCAGTTGAGATCTAATTGGTCTGTATGTGGAATCTGAATTCAAATGAGTTTGACATCCTCGATTGTTCATATCTTCAGTGTAATTTTTGGATTTCACAATTTCATCCCACGGGCCAGACTGGATCCTTTGGCAGGCCAGATTTGGCCGCTGGGACGCATGTTTGACACCTGTGGTCTACATTATTGGTCAAACTCTGTCAGAGGTTTTGTGAGTGCACAGAACTGACGCTTAGCAAAAGACATTCAGTCGAGGATAATCTAGAGCTTAAATCAGTTGGTCTTTGACATTTACTGTACAACACTCTTACAACAAAAACTAGATCTCCAGTCATCAGGGACCATGATGACCAGATATATACACACACACACACACACACACATATATATATATATATATATATATATATATATATATATATATATATATATATATATATATATATATATATATATTACACAATAAATCTATGGAGAAGACAAAAAGGGTGGGTTTAAGAACGAGGCCAGGTACACCACTGAGTGATTTCCCACTGGGATTAAAAGGATAAACTCCAAGGAATTTCTTCCTACTTTTTTTCGTGTTGAAGTTTGCCCAGTAATCGACCCGTTGCCACACAACTTCTTCCCAAGAATGATTACCAGCTAAAAAAAGCGGACCTACTTACGTGCCACTTTTTCCTGTTCCCTTTTTTGCTGTCCCTTTGCTATGCTAATAACAGGGTTTTTTTATTCTATCAGAGGGACGTAAGAAGACATCTCAACTGCTAAGCTAAATATATACAGACACCGGTGACAGACCTTATTTTTACCTGCAGACCCACAGGTAATGTTTTTCACATCTCACGGGCACTTTATGCTGTCTTCACAATTTGATCCTAATCACTTCATATCATTGTTTTCTGCCATTGCTTTAAGTAGTGCTTTATAAAAATACCAACGTATGGGGATCTTTGGGGATCTAAAGTATAAAGTGCTCATATACAGTTTGACAGAAGACAAATCTTTGCCCTGGGTATTCATTTAAGCTATTATACACTATAGTAGAGTAAAGACATTCTGTCAGTCCTTCTGAAGGAGAAGAACTCCTTTTACTTTCAGTTTACAACTACCTTTCAGTCCGTGACCTTTCTGAAGTCAGTGTAGAAGTGGGAACAATGTCAAAAGCCTCCAACAGACTGAGATGTCAGCAGTCTGTTTGCAGTTTCTTTCAGTTGTGTTCAACACATTTGTGTAACAGGGTCAATTATTTCGCAGCAGTGTGGGTGTGTAGATGATACTGTGTATTGCTTGTTAAAATCACAGAAAATCTCTTCCTTTTATTTTCATTTCTTTTGGTTAATGCCTGACATTATGGGCCTCAGAGTCAGTACGTGGAACTTTTAATTTGAGTCTGTTCCCCAACGAGCAATTTCCAGTGTGACACTGCCCACTAGAACTGGAGTTTTCGCACCTTTACCGTCTCCCTTTTGTTCTGGATCTCTATGGGAGAGGTAAGCAGCTGTGCAGTTGATGAAATTTTTTGGTTTAGCCTCTGTTAATTTAATTTTTAAATGAACTGGCTAGTTCAAACTGTATGAGGTGCTTATAATGTGTGTGCCGAAACACATTTCTGTTTCATTTGGTTTGTGTAGGGGCATGTTTTACGGGGGTCGGTCAGGTTTTTATGCTTTATGCCACTTTTGTCAGGAACAAAAGAAACAATAAACAGAGACTGCCTCCAAAGTCCTACGTGTGGGTCTCATCCTTAAAAAACACAGCGCAGAGTCCAACACCACCGCTTACATTAGGGTGGTCTAAAAAAAATGTTTTTCAGATTCTCTGGATTCGAACCCTGCATTTGGTTCCATATCTGGCCAAATTACTTCAGTCCAAATTTGATGCAAATTAATTAATATTCAGAGGCGTCACAGACAGGTGCAGATGTCTGTATATACTCTAACAGAACTGTCCAAATGAATAAAGCAGATTAGAATAATTTGTAATTTTATTCTCCAAATCAAACTGACACTCACATAAAAATGTTCCTTAGAAAGTCCAACAACCACTGTTGGTTTATTGAAATGACCAAAAATGTTCCTGTGTTCTTTGACAACTTGTTGCCAGTACTGTTTGTGATCTGCATTTGTTGTTCGGCTACAGTTGAAGTCTGGAATAAGCTCCGCCCCTCTGTCAGTGACATCATTGACAACTTTAGTGGAATGCCCAGTTTTCTCCTCCTTCTGAAAGTCTGCATCATCAGCCCAGTCTACTGGAGGAACTGTTCAGAATGTTTGTGGCAGATCCAAAGGTTCAAACAGACGCATGGTGCTGGTGGAGACAAAAGCCCTGATCTGCTTCCCTTCACAATCTGATGGATGAAGGACATCCCAACGCTTTAGAGGAACCAAAGAACCTGCATTTAACATCATGGTGGTCCACCATCAGCTGCTTCTGCTCTGGTGTCACACTGGAGTCACAGAATGGACCACAACCAGTTCTACACTCCAGTACCACAGATGTGGGCGGAGTTACTTCATCCATATATTTACTCCAGTACCACAGATGTGGGCGGAGTTACTTCATCCATATATTTACTCCAGTACCACAGATGTGGGCGGAGTTACTTCATCCATATATTTACTCCAGTACCACAGATGTGGGCGGAGTTACTTCATCCATATATTTACTCCAGTACCACAGATGTGGGCGGAGTTACTTCATCCATATATTTACTCCAGTTCCACAGTATTCCACACATATTGTAAAGGTATAAAAGCCAAGAGGCCTCTGTGTGCATGTGTGTGTGCATGTGTGTGTGCATGTGTGTGTGCATGTGTGTCTGGGGATTCACCCAAAATCTGTTTGAGAGCTGACTGCTGCAGTTTGGTATACTTGTGTATTTTTGGTCAAGGAACAGACTAGCTAAAATGGCAAGTTGATTGGGCTGATATTTTAGGAGATATTAGTAATTTTGGAAAACAATAGCCTTACAATCACGTTGCTATGCCCAGAACACTTTGGCGGTGACTGCTGGACAAATGCAGTACAGCATGCACGAATACACAGCAGCAGAAAAACTACCACATCTAGAACCCATGGATCCCAATGGGTTAACTCGCTTGCATATTATATACGGTATATTTATTTCCCTTCCCTTGAATTGGACAGTGCAGATAAAGGGTTGACAAATGATACATATGAAGTGTAAAGATGTCAAACACCTCATAAAAGCCATCATGTTTGGCACATACAGTGGGAATTAACATTAGAAATATCATTAGCTGGCATCAAACTCTGTCCATTTAATAATGGTCCTCCCATCCCTCACATATTGTATTGAAGTGTGGGGAAACAGTTACCAATGCACCTTTAATCCAGTAGTCAGATTACAGAAACCAGCAGTACAGATCAGACAGAAGACTGCATTTCTACAACACACTCAGAATCTGTTTATTCAGACAAAGCTATTAAAAATCCATGATCTTGTAAAATATTATACAGCAATAATCCTATTTAAAACATTCAACAAATTACTACCAAGTAATTTACAAAAAAACTGCACCATTTTGGAGAGTACTCACAATTTAAGAGGTTTTGGAGATTTGGTATGACCTAAATTTGGAACCACTGGTAAATGTTTGTATGTGTCTGTATGTGCAGTGAAACTGTGGAACAGTCTGGACATCCAACACAAGCAACGGACAAATACACACCCATTTAAACTGGTCTGGAAACAGATGGTCTGGTCCCAGTATGCAGATGGAGGCTCTGAAAACTGAAACAGAAATATTCTGTGTTAAATGTTCGTGTGTTTGTTGTTCCTCATCTCGTCGGTCTGTGTTGTCCTTTACCTTCTGCTGTTGTTCTGACCATCACTGGGATGTGCTGTTCTGTACCATTAGTGCTGCTGGAGTTTTGTTTTTGTTTTTTTTTTACCATTGTTGGTTTGTAATTATTGCTGTTCTTTACCACTCTTGCTATTGTAGTTTTTTGTTTTTTCCATTGTTGGTCTGTAATTATTATCATGTCAGTTGACGGTTAACTGTTGCCATGGTAACACCACCAGGAATGTACTTTGTTTCTATTTTTCACACACATTTTGGTTAAATAATGTAAATACTGTCAAATGAGTTCATTCTAATTTGGTTTCAGCCTATTTTGTTCTATTTTGTTCTGTTTTGTTCGTTCTTCTGGCTTGAAGTCAAAAGACAGGAGTGAAGATTTAAAATGTTCTTCTGTTCAGTTATTGGATGATGAGAATGGGGGTGGGGTTAAATCAGTTTTTCTTCTTCCCACTCCTTTTCGAGTATAGACGAATGATTTTTTTTTTTGAATTTTGAATTTGCATGTATTCTGTAAATGCTCGAAATAAACAAATGAATGAATGAATGAATATTGTATCTTTATTTAACTTCATGCACTTCCTGTAGTCATTACCATTACATGTAAAACGGTCGAATGAACTGGAGGTGTTTGATGGACCATGGACGTTCCTCAAACAGGAAATGACCTCACAGTTTAATAAAGACCTTTGAAACGAAATGATATAAATAATAAAAAGAGTAATGGAGCCAAAACTGAAACTATTGAAACCTCTCAGTTCCGTATTTTCTTCTTTCACTGTTTGTTTTTGAGCCAGAGCAGCAGAGTTGATGATGCAGAGGTGGATGTATACAGCTGTAATCAAGGCCATTCTATTCGATTTTCCTGCCTTACTCTTTCAGTCACCACACTACTTAAAGGACAGATTCACTCTGTTGTTACTCTCCTTTTGAGTGTTTTTAGTAAAAGCAAGCCGTGGGAGAAGTAATTATGGAAAATTGCACATGAAATGGTGAAGTGAAAGTGAAAGGTAGAAAATGACAAGTACATGTACCGAGCAAGGTCAACAAATCTGAGCGGAGCGATTGAAGGAACAAAGCATTCCGTCTAATGCTGATTGGAAACACTGCAGAGTCAGCTTTCCTCTCCGATTATTCTGCCTTAAAAGGATTCCTACAGTGGATAAAGAAGTTTAAGAACTACAGTCAGAGGGGCTGTATTAACCCTCTGGTACCCCGTCCACCAAGGCCCTTACTAAGCCCCAAGTGGGCCTTTTTGGCACACTTGTGGAATCATGTCAAAAAAATTTTCATACAGTTTGTTTTTAATTCTTTTACACTTTTTTCTATTTCATCAACTTGAAGTATGTGGAACTGTACTAAAATTCTAAATGTTTGGTGTATTTGTAGATCCACTGTGATGTGTAAGTTGTGATGCATATGTATAAATGATAAATAAAGGTGTAATATTGTTAAAATTGCGCTTATTTTTCCTAGGAATTTTCAGGTTGATCAGATTTGTTCATGTTATGTTCAAGTACATGTTATGTTCTTTAATCCTAGCCTACAAAATTCTCAGTGGGTCTGCTCCTGTCTACTTAGGTGCACTAATAAAAGCTTATGTCGCCCCACGACCACTCCGCTCGTCTGGGGAACGTAGCCTGGTGGTCCCCAGACCTTGTACAAGACAATCCAGGCTCTTTTCATGGGTCGTTCCACGTTGGTGGAACGCTCTACCAAGTGCTACAAGAACAGAGTCATCCCTGCCTATCTTCAAGAAGCTCCTGAAGACCCAGCTCTTCCGAGAGCACCTCCTGTCCTAGCACTTTCAAACATTCCATTTTAAATATTCTAATAAGGTTTTTCCCAGGATAACCACAGATTCTTTCACGATTATCTCTGGACCTGCTGCGGTGGTCCTGCCTCTTCCCTGCCCTCATCATCACCACTCACTTATCCTCAACCGCCTCCATGTGTCTCCCCCTACTCCCCCCTTCTCCCCCTCTCCCCCAGTCTCTATCTCTATCGCTCTCTCTTTTTCTCTTTCTTTACTCTCTCTCTTTAACCCCAGCTGGTCCTGTCAGTCATCCATCCTCCAGGAGTCTGGGTCTGCTCCAGGTTTCTGCTGTTAAAGGAAGTTTTTCCTCACCTCTGTCACCATCACAAGTGTTTGCTCCAGGAGGATTCTGTTGGGTTTCTGTAAATTGGCTTAGAGTCTGGTTTTGACCAACTCTATATATAAAATGTCAAGAGATAACTTCTTTTGTGATCTGGCGCTATATAAATAAAATTCGATTGATTGAGTGATTTAATTGGTTTTCCCCTGTAAGTCGCTTTGGAAAAAAGCGTCTGCCAAAAAACAAAAAAACAAAAAAAAAACAAAAGTACGGTTCATAGATGTAAACATTTTCATAATGGAATTTGACTTTTTTCACTCAAAAACAGAGAAAAAACCTTTTGGAGTTGACATTATTTATAAGTTCTTCTCCTATTACTTATATTATTTTACGGGTTCGGCCCACTTCAGATCATATCAGTCTGAATGTGGAACTGAACTAAAATGAGTTTGACAGCCCTGATATAGTGTGTGACTTAGACCACAGGTGTCAAACACGTGGCCCAGGGGCCAAATCCGGCCCACCAGAGGGTCCAATCCGGCCCGTGGGATGAATCTGTGAAAAACTGCAAAAATTACACTGAAGATATTAACAATCAATGGTGTCAAAATCATTTTAATTCAGGTTCCACATACAGTCCAATTAGATTTGAAGTGGGTCAGAACCAGTAAAATATGATCAGAATAACCTATAAATAATGACAACCCCAAATTTTCTCTTGGTTTTTTGGTGCAAAAAAAGTAAAATTACTGAAAATATTTACACTACCAAACTATACATTTACAAAAAGTGTGAATAACCTGAACAAATATGAACAAAAGGAAATGTCTTAAGAAAAGTAAATGCAGTTTGACCAATTTTCTGCCTGTTATTAAATATTTTGTGCGATTGTACTGCACGTGTAAACAATAAACTGATAAGCTGAGGCAGAATATTGTTAAAATTGCACTTGTTTTTCTTCAGACAATTCAAGCTGTTCATGTTTTTCAGATTTTTAAGGAAACTTTGTAGATGTAAACCTGATCATAATAGAATTTTACTTTTTTACTGTTATTATTTTACTGGTCCGGCCTAATTTATATCATATTAGACTGTATGAACTAAAATGAGTTTGACAGCCCTGACTTTGGCACATTATGCTATGAGGCTAACGATTTGTAAAATAATGCAGAGTGGCTGATCTGTCCTTTCACATTCTTCACAGCAGTGAAAAGCTGTGGAAGCAGTGTGCTGAGTGGATCTGTGCTGCATGGCCACGGTCAGTTTCCACTTCCAGGGTTTTGTTGGACAGGTGTGAACCCGATAACAACTGAATCCTCTGCTACTGTTGAGTGATATATACTTTACCACAGCAACCGAGCAGAGTGTGACAGATGGAAATGTGGGGAAAAGGAGGCTGAAACACACACACACACACACACACACACACACACACACACACACACACAGTCAGTAGGAAGTCCTGAAACTGTCTGCTGCTAGTCCATGAAATAAGCTGTTCCCTCACTGTTCCACCATGTGCTTTAATTTTGGGCTTCAGTGGACAGAACTTCATTCTGTGACCTGGTTTCTCTCAAGTGAACTTCAGAGGTGTGATTTTCACTAAAGTCACTTCTCAAGTGCTTTTGGGAACTTTTTTGTCTCTTATTTTACAGTAATTCATGCTGATGTCTTTAGCTTTTAACACCTTTCCATTTCGTGGATCCTAACCAAGGTTATTATCGTTAACGAAAACTAACGAAATGACCAAAACTACAATTGCAAAAAACATTTTCGTTAACTGAAATAAATAAAAACTGTAATTAAAAGAAAAAACGTTAACTGAAACTGTATTGTGTGTTTACAAAAATAACTAAAATGTGTAAAAATTATGGATAAAATTCCCTTCGTTTTCATCTTTGTCAATGTCAGATTGATACAAAATTTATTTATTTCGCTCTAGTAATTTTAGCTAGCGGCACCATACGACACTTTTTGCTCCGTCACTTGTGTTCACTTGTGGTTTCCAGTCGTCTTCTGGTCCCCACTCTACCTGGAAACATGGAGACTAAAGCAGCAGAGTCCTGTCTGGGATTGATTTGAATAGGAGCACAGAGAAGAAGAGAAAAGAGACCACTGAACTACAACTGAACTACAACTGAACTACAACTAAACTAAAACTAAACTGAAACTAAACTACAACTAAACTGAAACTAAACTACAACTAAACTAAACTACAACTAAACTGAAACTAAACTACAACTAAACTAAACTACAACTAAACTACAACTAAACTGAAACTAAACTACAACTAAAACTAAAACTAAAACTAAACTAAAACTAAGCATTTAGAAAAAAATGAAAACTAATAAAAAAAGCTATCAAACCTGCTCTAAAAACAAATTAAAACAAACTGAATTAGAGAAAAAAAGTCAAAACTAAATAAAACTAAACTAGAATGAAAAATCTAAAACTATTCAAACCTTGATTCTAACTGATAACATGTTCCTTTTCGTGTGAACAGGCTGGACATGCGGTTAAAACACAAACCAAACTGCATCAGTTCAGTCATGGCTCAAATGTCACTTTTAGGCTCATTTATGCTCACTTTAAATATGTAAATAAGTCCGTCGGTTTCGAACCTTGTCATGCGTCACTGCCTTCATACTTTCATGCTTCCAGTGCGTTGGAATGAGCGTTTCTCAATCCGTCCACCAGAGGGCACTGTTCTTAATTAACATACTGACCAAAAACCACAAATAATAGAAAAGTTTTTTGAGAAGAAGAAGAAGAAAGTCAATAACAACAAACATGGCAACGACAGAGGAGGTTTTATTAATGTGGATACTAATGTTAATATTAATGAGGGTAGTTGTCATAAATATGTCGGTAGTTTTTCTTTAACTCACGTAGTCGCTCTTTGAAATATTTATGGAAATTATTCATTTATTCATTTCCTGAACCTGTTTTATCCTCACTAGGGTCATGGGGGTCACTAGAGCCTATCCCAGCTACTTATGGGTGAAGGCGGGGTTTACCCTGGACATGTGACCAGTTCATCACAGACTGAACATATAGAGACAAACAACCACTTCCTGCAAAAACCTAAACCTTATGAAGTGTATTTTTCTCATTTCTAGTCCAAATATCTCATCACACTTAAAATCAGACAGAATCACCTAAACAGCAACTTTTCAGTCAGATATAAGAACTGATTTTTAGACAATAGATCTGGAAAATCTGATTTCAAACAATCTTACCAAGATAAATTTTCATGTGTTCCATTGGCAGATTTTTTTGCTTGAATTAAGCAAAAACAAAGAAAAAAAAATCTTGAATTAAGCAAAACAATCTGCAAACTCCACACTGAAACGTCCCACCCCAATCGACTGGTGTTGGAATCAAACCCAGGACCTTCTGGCTGTGAGGCATGAGTGAAACCACTGGAAAGTCTCGTCTTCAAACCTCAGCGCTGCCTCCACGGCTCCCTGTGGTACTGCTCTGTCTTCTGCGTCTGAGTACACATCCACAAACTCCTGCAAAACAGACACAACTATGTATGGAATATATGCAGAGGACGGACAGAACGCTCCGTCCAGATCCATCTGCGTCTTTAACGTAGAGCACAAATGAGCCCTTAATTCACTGGTTCCAACCTTTTTTGGCTCCTGACCCCATTTTAACATCACACATTTTTCCCGCCCTGACATTCAAAACGGGACTTTTTTTGTTGTTGTTGTTGTTAAAATGTATTTGTTTTTGATCCTGTAATAGTTTGCTATACTATGTTGCAAATAATTGTTAATGTTAGAGGACATTTAGTCTGTATAATGTCTATTATTGTGGACATTTAGTCTATATAATGTCTGTTATTGTGCACATTTAGTCTATGTAATGTCTGTTATTGTGGACATTTAGTCTATATAATGTCTGTTATTGTGGACATTTAGTCTATGTAATGTCTGTTATTGTGGACATTTAGTCTATGTAATGTCTGTTATTGTGGACATTTAGTCTATATAATGTCTGTTATTGTGGACATTTAGTCTGTATAATGTCTATAATTGTGGACATTTAGTCTGTATAATGTCTATTATTGTGGACATTTAGTCTGTATAATGTCTATTATTGTGGACATTTAGTCTATATAATGTCTGTTATTGTGGACATTTAGTCTATATAATGTCTGTTATTGTGGACATTTAGTCTATATAATGTCTGTTATTGTGGACAGAGGCAGTAAATCCAGGTGTAGATTACTGCACAAAGGCTCAGGATCTGTCCAGTCAGTCCAGCTGGGATTTACAAGGAGGACAATTAATACTGAACAAACAAGAACTGAAACTATGAATTATGAAAGAGCTGCAGCATCTGAAACTGACCACAGTGAACATGTGACACAAACAGAACCACAGTGCTGCAGTTTCACAACCACAGTTTGTCTGATATGGACTGGGATTGGCTCTGTCAACTCAGAGATTTTTTATTAGTATGGTTTTATTTTTATCAATTACTAGAAATTTCAGGTGGCCCCATTTGAATTCCAGACGACCCCACATGGGATCCCGACCCAAAGGTTGAAAAACACTGGTCTAATCAGGTTTATAACAGGACTAAACCTGGATCTTGGTCCTGGTTCCAGTAAATCTGTTCCAGTTTTTCGGTTTATTTTGTGCTGTGTGATGTTTCTGTGGTGAAGTCTCTTCTAGTGGAACCAGTGGATCAGGGTCTCAGGGGATCCCTGTCAGAAACATCCACTTCTGACTCTGCAGCATCCATGGCAAGCATGAACTCAATAAATACTTCCATTTATTAGAACTGCAAAGTATCACACCCCCTCAGAGAGGCTGGCTACTCTGTCAGTCATTTTGTAGGAAGCTGACACACATTTCCTCCTGGGCTGTCATCCACTCAAATCCAGCTTTGTCCAAGGAAAAGCTTTCTAGAGGGATCGGCAGTTTTGCTACTTCAAAATTAAGAAACAATATTTAATTAAAGTATAATGAGGGCAGGCATTTTTAACAAATGTGCATTTGAATTTCTTTATAACAGAGTAGGGTGCCGGTGCAGATATTTAGTGTTGGATTTCTGACACTTTTACTCCCCATATTTTATCCCAAATACATGTACTTTCTACTATTTAAATGTCCAAAGCATTTATTGTAAAGCAGAGAATTATTGATCATTTGCTTTTAACATTAGTGTGTGCTTTCTGGATGGAACTACGACAATAATAACACAAACCTTTAATGTTTCCATATAAGGCACAATGAAAGTAACAAAGACAAAACAGACTCAGGATCAAGGTTCGAACAGTTTTGGATTTTTCATTATAATTTAGTTTTATTTAGTTTTGACTTTTTTCCCTCTATTTCAGTTTGTTGTAATTCGTTTTTAGAGCAGGTTTGTTAGTTTTAATCAGTTTTCATTTTTTTCTAAATGCTTAGTTTTAGTTTAGTTGTAGTTCAGTTGTAGTTCAGTGGTCTCTTTTCTCTTCTTCTCTGTGGTCGTATTCAAATCAATCCCAGACAGGACTCTGCTGCTTTAGTCTCCATGTTTCCAGGTAGAGTGGGGACCAGAAGACGACTGGAAACCACAAGTGAACACAAGTGACGGACCCTTAAATATCATATGGTGACAGCAGAGAAAATCACTTGAGCGAAAAAAAACGATTTTGTATCAATCCGACATTGACAAAGACGAAAACTAAGGGAATTTTATCCATTTTTTTTTCCCATTTTAGTTATTTTTGTAAACACACAATACAGTTTCAGTTACTTATCATTTTTTCTTTTAATTATAGTTTTTATTTATTTCAGTTAACGAAAATGTTTTTTCAATTCTAGTTTTCGTCATTTCGTTATTTTGTTAGTTTTCATTAACGTTAATATCCTTGCTCAGTATATTGTTATTTTACATACACACACACACACACACACATATATATATATATATATATATATATATATATATACATATATACATATATATAAATAATTTACTTGTTTTATTTCTTTTTCATATGTTCACGGACATAAAATACAACAAGCAGTAAAGTGAGGCCAGCTGAGGGTTACAGTATTCAACAAAAGATATACATAAATAATACAATAAAAGGAAAGTAAGGGCATCACATGACCAATTCAGCACTGATGTCTTTGTTTATAAATCCAATCCATATGTCCCATTTTCTGTCAAACTCATCTTTTTTAAATCCTAAGGTATAAATCATTTTTTCCCATCATCCATATTTCCTGTCCTATCTCTAACCACTGTTTGTATGTAGGTGGGTCTGGAACAGGCCCGTTTTTTGTTATGGCCTTCCAGATATTGTAAACCTTTTATTCCTTCAGCTATCACACTGTTAAACTCTGACAGAGGCCATTTTAGTCATTTTATATATGATTTTTTTTTTTTTTTTTATGTTAGCAGAACCAATAGGGTTTTTTAGTCTGCATTGGTATTTATAGATTATTTATTGCTGATTACTTAAATGTATTTATTCGTAGTTGCTTTTAATGATCCTGTATTTGTGCACTGATTTATTTATGTTTGTCACATGGCACTTTGGATGTAAGCTGATGTCTGTGGTAAGCTGCAAATGAACTGCCCGTATGGGATAAATCAGAGACGATTTCTGTCAGACTGCAGTGGAAGCTCGGCTTCCCCTAAAATTACGAAAATTAAATGGTTAAATCTGTTCAGCTGTTTTCATTTCATTGACTCCAAATGTGTTGGAACACGTTCATCTCTCAGACCAGTTGGTTCAGAATCAGTTTGATCCCAGATCAGTGGACTGGATGTTGTTCACTTCTCCTCCATTCCCGTGTCTGTGTTTTCTCATTGGTCCATGCACTTCAATGGGACTGAGTGGAACTGCTTTAAAACCACTACAAACTGGACCAGCACTGGACACAGGACATCTGTCGTCCCGCCCCCGGACACTCGGAGTCTCTGGGGTCGAACGGAGTTGTGGGCGGAGCTCGGCTGGGCCGGACGCCGAGCTTCCGCGTACCGATCGGAGGGCGGGTCCAAAGGCTGAATGCGGTTTGATTGACAGCTGTTTTCAGATGTGCTCCTTCACTGACACAGTTCAGTTTAATACCGTCACACATTCTGCTGTGGAATCACAGAAACCAAATGAACTGTTCATTTACTGACCTGGAAGAAAACACAACCACTGGACTAACTGGTACATTTAACAGAATTTCAGTGTTTTCTTGTTTAGTTGGTACGATAAGGTCACTGAGCATTTTCTTAAAAAGGAACAAAGGGAAGAATTTATGTTTGAAGAACTTGACATTTTTTTTACATAAGTCGACAATGAGCTTCCCCTGTCTGAAAGACCAGCAGCCGACGCTGGGATAAATAAAGAATTCTGAATCTGTATGAATCTGAATCTGTCAGCCATGAAAAGAAATATGAGCCAGTAATTATCTTCTTTCAGTCCAACTGTACTAATATTTACCAAATATAAGGTGGAACAATTCTTGGTAAATGTATATCCTAGTACCTCATTTATCACAGCGTTTACTTTGTCCCATAATGGTTCTGTTTGGGGACAACACCAGATGATGTGTGCATGGTTTGTTATTTTACTCATATTTCACATATAAATGTAAGGGTTTCGTTGTCTTCACTTTATGATGTGAGGTGGATTTTTCTGTAAAGCACTTTGACTTTTCCTGCCTAAGCAATGTGTTCTATAAATAAACTTACCCTGAATTCTCAAAAATGATCTTCATTTCCCAGAATACACACTGTAACTGTCAGTGCATTTATATCAGGCAGCACTACTCAACCCAGGCTCATTTCTAAACCCAGAAATGTGGCACATTGTATAAAAAGCCTGATTCAGGCTGATTGAGCTTCAGCTTGATTGTATTTTTTTAATACCCAACATCTTTATTTGACGACACAGCCTTTTACCATAGTTTACCGTTCTAGAGTGACAAATAGTGAAATGTTAATATTGTGGTATTAGTCTATGGATCAGCTGCAACTGGTGATATATTCATTCTGGCTGAATTGGAATGTCTCCAGGACCGCGTTATTGGGCTGAGGCCATATTTGGATTCGCCGTACGCCTCTGTCTGCCAAGTTAGTGTCATAAAAATATGCATAGTCCTGCTGTCTCCTGTATGCATACTGCATATTGAATAGAGTGCACAGATACATGCAGGGTGATATCAGGTGTGATTCCACTCATGACTCAGCTGTTACACCTTCTGTCCAGAGCTGAGAACCTGCTTCTGCCAGTCCTGCTCCCAAAAAGGATCACATGATTTAACCATTGCAGTTTTTAGCCTGTCAGGTAATAGACAGAGTGAACGAGTGAAACAGAATGGAACTGTTGATATTCACACAGAACAACACTAAAGCACAGGCGGGAACAAAGGACTTTTACTTCGTTACTGTACTTCAGTAGATTTTTTAGGTATCTGTACTTGACTTGAGTATTTATTTTTCGAGCAACTTTTTACTTTTACCCCCTACATTTTTGCATAAATATCTGTACTTTCTACTCCTGACATTCTCAGAATAAGCTCGTTACTTTGTGACAGTACGGAAAACATGTCGCTTCAGAGGGAAAATCAGTGACGGAGAAAAAAACAGGGTCAGAACCAGAGACCTGTACAGGGTCAGAACCAGAGTCCAGTACAGGGTCAGAACCAGAGTCCAGTACAGGGTCAGAACCAGGGTCCAGTACAGGGTCAGAACCAGAGTCCAGTACAGGGTCAGAACCAGAGTCCAGTACAGGGTCAGTACCTGCACGGGTCCACTTTTTCCAAACTTTTCCGCCTGTACCCATAAAGCTGAGAACCCTGACCCGCCCCCTGGTTCAGCCCCTGGTCTACTCAGTCCCTCAGTTCTAATTCTTTATTTCTGGCTCAAACACACTCCATCAGTAAACCTCTAGTATGTGCCGCTCAGTGACGTCTTTAACCGAATATGAACAGAGGTGAAGCTCACTGGATACGCTTACATGAGGTTTTTTAAATCTAGTTTATTTTTCCAGAAGAAATTAATTTGGAACTAAAGTATTTTCTCTTTTGTTTCCATGGAAATGTTAAACCTGAATAAAGGTTTACATGAGGTATGAATGAGGTAGATCAGTGAGCAGAAGGGTTTGTGCTGCAGTGCTCGCAGTCCTTCTGTTAGCTTAGCTTAGCTCTTCTGTTAGCTTAGCTCTTCTGTTAGCTTAGCTCTTCTGTTAGCTTAGCCCTTCTGTTATCTTAGCCCTTCTGTTAGCTTAGCTTAGCATAGTCACTGCATTTCCATGGTCACACGTAGCCACTTTTTTAAAGGTGATTTGTCGTCTTTTCTCAGTGATTTTGTGAAATCCGATTCTCTCTAATTATTTCTTCAGATCTGCGACTTACTGCACTCATACAATCTGTGGACTGTTGTGTTGACGGAAGTTGGAAAATCTTTTGTTGAAGGGATGCATGCGCTAAATTAGCTTTGCTTTAGTGTTTTAGGTTTGCATTAGTTTTTATTTCCCAGATTTTCTTCCTGCAGTAAGTCACATGACCATGATCTGAGCCTCAGTTTGTGATCATATTGACCCCAGCGGACTAAAGGAATGATTAGGGAGAACTGAACTGACCCAAATCACTCCTAAAATACTACAAATCACCTCTAAAAGCCTGGCTACGTCTGAGCAGAGGAATGAAGCCATTATGCTAAGCTAGGCTAAGCTAAGCTAACGTTAGGGCTGCAGTTCAAACTGTTTGTCCCACTTGTGGAACTCATTAGTTCAGGACAAATGAATGAATCCAAAGCCAGTGTTGAACTGTTCCTTCAGGGTTTTCCAGGCTGGTAGATCCCATCAGAATATTCCACTGGAACGCTTTGGGAAGACTAGACTGCAGTGCAGATTCTTCCACCAGCGCAGAATGTGTGCGTCATCACCACAGGACAAGACACTGAGCATGTGCAGAATGGAAGGAATAAAGTCCAAACGGAATAAAGGCTTTACATGTCCAGGAAGAATTTAGAGCGCAGTTAAAAGAGGATTAAACCACTGACTTTAATCAGGTTTAAATTTAATCTGAACTTTTCTTTTTCAACTGGAATAAGGTGTTTACATGGACATCTGAAATAGGATCCAACCTTTAATCAGATTAAACCAGGAAGAAACGTTGTCATGGAAACGCACAGACAGTAAAATTAAACAAACCGGCTGTGGATCAACCACTGTCAAATTACATCATCATCATTAAATGTCCTGAAAATTATTTTCATTCATGAATCTTTTTTTTTTTTATTTTTTCTCTTCCTTGCCCACTCACATTTCATTTAATTTTACCTGTGCCCGTATCTTTGAAAATTCCTATATGATTATATGGTTCTCTCCAAGTATTGTTTCATTCATGGCAAAAAATGCAGTTTTACTTTTTACTTTTGTACTTTATTACAATTGAGAAATTGTGCTTTTTTACTTTTACTTATGTAAAGGAGTTGAATCAATACTTCTACTTTTCAAGAGTATTCTCTCACCCTAGTAGCTGTATTTCTTCTTAAGTACAGAATGTGAGTACCTTTGCCATGTCTGCACTAAACAAACAAAAAACATTCAAAACTACCTCAATTTATACTACTGATCAAAAGTTTTACAACACCCCAGTTTTTCCAGTTTTGTCTGTAAACTCCAGCAGTTCCAGTCCAGTGAACAGCTGTAAATGGTGCAAAGGTAAGAGTGAACTGCCTGGGGTAAAAAAAAAACAAAAAAAAAAGGTAAGATTCAACAAAACCGAAAAATAATGTACATTTCAGAATTCTATAAAAAGGCGAACAAGAAATGGGTGAACAACTGAAAGCAGTTCTGCAGCAGTGGAGGTTGACCAAGCCTGGAAAGTTGGTGGTTCAATTCCTCCAGGTGTCCCAGCGTTTGTGAATTAGTCCATCAGCCCTTCTTCCAGTCTTCAGTAGTTCCACTGGTGCTGTTTCATGGCCCAGACAAGCCTCTGGTTCTGATTCTGAAGTCTCACCAACGGCTTTAGCTGCAACTGGACCCATCAGACCTGCACCTGTTCACTCTGTTCAGTGTAAACTCATCTGTTCACTCTGTTCAGTGTAAACTCATCTGTTCTCTCTGTTCAGTGTAAACTCATCTGTTCACTCTGTTCAGTGTAAACTCATCTGTTCACTCTGTTCAGTGTAAACTCATCTGTTCAGTCTGTTCAGTGTAAACTCATCTGTTCACTCTGTTCAGTGTAAACTCGTGTTCAGTGTAAACTCTTCCTCTCTTCCTCCTCCTCTCTCTTCTCTCTTCTTTCAGCTGTTGTCCTGTCAGTCTCCTCTCCTCCTCCTCTATGACCTCCTCTCTTCCTCCTCCTCTCTCTTCTCTCTTCTTTCAGCTGTTGTCCTGTCAGTCTCCTCTCCTCCTCCTCTATGACCTCCTCTCTTCCTCCTCCTCTCTCTTCTCTCTTCTTTCAGCTGTTGTCCTGTCAGTCTCCTCTCCTCCTCCTCTATGACCTCCTCTCTTCCTCCTCCTCTCTCTTCTCTCTTCTTTCAGCTGTTGTCCTGTCAGTCTCCTCTCCTCCTCCTCTATGACCTCCTCTCTTCCTCCTCCTCTCTCTTCTCTCTTCTTTCAGCTGTTGTCCTGTCAGTCTCCTCTCACTCCAGCTGTTTTCTGTCCTAAACTCTTCTTCTTCTTCTGTTGTGTCTTTGCTTCTTCCAGACCTCTTCTGTCTGCATTTCCAGTCCAGTTTCAGTGCCTTTGGATGCTGAAGGAAACTGGACTTCCTGACACCTGGACTTTCTTGGACATTTCTCCAGAGGACACACCTCCATTTTTCCCTCTTCTGATGCTCTGTGTCTCTGTTCTCTGGTTCATTCCTTTTCCTCTTTTCCATTTTTACAGTACCACACTCCCTTCTTCAGTCCAGTCCTGTTCCAGTACTGCTCCATGGGTCTGGTACCACAGTGTGTTCCACACTCCTGTTCTGCAGACACAGGGGGTGGAAGGAATTCACAAACGTTGGGACACCTGGAGGAATTGAACCACCAACTTTCCAGGCTTGGTCAACCTCCATTGCTGCAGAACTGCTTTCAGTTGTTCACCCATTTCCTCTTCGCCTTTTTGTATAATTCTGAAATGTACATTATTTTTCAGTTTTGTTTAACCTTACCTTTTTTTTTTTCCTCTGTCAGTTCACGCTGACCTTTGGACCATTTACAGCTGTTCATTGGACTGGAACTGCTGGAATTTCAATACAAAACTGGAAAAACTGGGATGTTGTAAAACTTTTGACCAGTAGTATATATTTTACTGGTTTCCACTATGTAATCAGAGCTAAGACAATACAGTTTCATTGACAATAATTCAAGGGAAAAGAACATTTTTCACAGTCCAAAATATATGAATTAAACACAAAATACTCGGTTAAAGCAAAACTATCTGTGTGTGGTCGTCTGTGGACTGTATCTCATGTTTTCTGCAAATCTTCATCGTCTGTAATTTGTCAAGAAACAATTCCATTGCAAATGTCTTATTCTATTTCAGAAAAGACAGAGGTCTTTGGTGATCATTTTTGGCTTGTGTGAGAGCAGTGTGGTTTGGAGTCATTTGCATTGCATTTGTTCCTCTGCACTGGTTGGAAACAATCTGGGTTGTGCTGGTGATGAAATATGAAAGTTTTAAAAATGTTTTCAGTGACAACTCAGGAGATTTGTGTTGCAATATATCATGGATATTCACTGAAAGAGCAAAACAAAATCATTCAGAGGAATAAAATCTCTTAAGATTAGATGGATAATATGCTTGACAGCTCAGGTATTTACTGACTGTTGAAGGTCTTCCTGTTTTTCTACAAAGTTATTATTGGACCTGAATGGAATTAAACCTTCAGATTGTGCATTTTCTCAGACTTATATTCAGTTTGTCATTTGGTGGTGTTACTTCACTCATGTTCTAAACCAGGGCTGTCAAATTCATTTTGGTTCAGTTCCATATTTACCCCAATTTGATCTCAAGCAGGCCAGACCAGTAAAATAATGACTTAATAACCTGTAAATAACGACAAATACAAGTTTTTCTTTTTTAGTACAACCCCCCCCGCCCCCCCATTAAATTATGAAAATATTTATATTTTACAAAAAAAGATGTGAATAACCTGGTAAAAGAGAAATTTCATTTGAAAAATTAGTGCAATTTTAACATTATGAGTCAACTTCTTATTTCTACATGTCCATTTCCACACAGTGTTCCATAAACATTTGGGAACAGGCAGAATATTGTTCAAATGTTGGAGTTTGAACTAAAATGTGAACAGTTTCTCCAATATTCCATCTGTTATTCTGAACACAACTGCAGATCCCAGTGGATCCATAAATGCACCAAACATTTAGGAACAGGCAGAATATTGTACAAACTGCACAGTTCAGGTTGTTCATCTGTGTTTTTATTTATGTATTTACTTGTATTTTATTGTGAAAGAATAGTTTTCTAAATGTTAATATTTTCACAGTGTAATGTTATTTTTTTCACTTACATTTTTTCCACATAATTTTTCACAGTAAATTAGTCATTGTCATTCTTTCTGGTTTATTGTGTTGTTCTTCTGACTGTAGATCACATTGGTCTGGATGTGGAACCTGAACCAAAAGGTTTTGTTCAGCCTGGACTGTTCAGGTTCATTTATGCACTTTCATCCTGCAGGGCCACAATGGAACCTTTGACGGGCCAGATTTGGGCCCCGGGCCGCATGTTTGACACCTGTGTTCTAAACTCAGGATTTTCTCAGGTCTCTTCTGAGCCTCTCTTCTGGTCTTCTACAGTAGCAGTAGTGCACAATACTCGCTAAAATTGAGTTAGCTAATTGAAAACTAATGAACTGACATTAATTTTAGACGAAGGAAAGGAATATAAATTCTCACTTTGTGCAGTAATCTCAACCCGGCTTTTCTGCCTCTGTCCATAATGGTATGAATTCTATAACCTAAATGTCCTCTAAAATTAACGTTTATTTGCAACATTGTATAGCAAACTATTACATGATCAAAAACAAATTAATTTTAGCAAAAAAAAAGTCTCCAGTTTGAATGTCTGGGGTCGCCAGAAATGTGTGATGTTAAAATTGGGTCACGAGCCAAATAATGTTGGGAACCACTGGTGTAAACAGTTACCTATTCGATCCGATAATGTGTCCTCTTAGACTGGTGTCTGCTGACCAGTCCATCACAGCCCCGGTAACTGGACCATTCTGAGTGACGGAGCAGGGACTTAAACTCACACGTACTTGACAACAGACTATGATGAAAGTTACCTGATGGAACCGCTACGATTATATGTGATCTTTGAAATAGCTAGCAATGAAAATTCACCACAGGTACCCTTTAAAAAGCTGTGAAAGACGCTCATATGAAAATGAGCTCCTGATTTAATATACTTTTTTCACAAGCCTTTGGGACATATTAATATAAAGGTGAATTAATGGGAAATCACTTCTGTGTATTTTTAGATGCATTCATTTGTTCCAGTAGAGAATCCCTGTCTTTTATTCTCACCATTTTCTCACTAATTAAATCCTTAGCGACGACAAGTAGCTCATGGAGCCACTTAAACCCACCTCAGGGCTTCAAACAAATGTAACTGTCCATGGCATAGGAATATTTTGTGTAGTACAATACAGTGTATTTTTTTTTTTTTTTTTTAATTTCCTTGCACTATCCTACAGCCAAGTCTCATTAAAAGAACTGAAGGTGATTCTCTGGCTATTCTTATTTCCTCTGTTCACATGAACAATAAAAGCTCACAGCTCACAGTACAGCCTATGACTGAGCTGATCGTGGATTCTTAAAAAAGGCCAAAATCATTAATGTCTGGTTGTACTGAAGCTGCAGAGACACTGTTAGAATGTTTGACTTTGAGCTATGAACCCTTTTCTTTACACGTTCTCACAGTCTAATACATTTTACAACCAACTGCGACTTTTGTTATTTGCAAAATCATCTCACAAACTCACAAACTCTTTATATGTAAATGGGGCAGAATTCATACAGGATCATAAATTGCTTATTTCTCACCACAATAATATCTATTTGCAACATCTAAAAGCAATTTTCCTGCTCATTTTTAGATCTCATCACATTTACTTTGAGGCTTGTCTCTATCACAACAACAGTCCGTTTTCTCATCTGTGCGTCTGAAAAATGTAATTTTTACTGTGTGAACATCCAGGCAGACGTATGTGTACGTGTGAAACCCTGGGACAAACACACAGTGTTTTACAGGGTCATCATGAAATGGGACTGTGAAGGAATGGACACCATGTCAGCTATAATATCACAGATTGATATATACACTTTATATTGTATTATAGTTCATTCTTTACACCACTTATTCAATTTTTTTTTTTTTTACCTCTTTTTAAAAAATGCATGGTATTTAATAACAAGGTGAGAGAGAAACAATATCTGAATTCTTTGTATGTTCTGTGCATCTATAGTGAACTGACCAAAAAAAAAATTTATTTTGAATCTGAATTCTATAGTGTATATTGTATATTTTGTAACATTGTCACTCACACATATTATTATTATTATTATTATTATTATTATTATTATTATTATTATAGTGGATATATTATAGTCAATAACTTGCACTTGTTTTTCATAGTTTGTCCTGTAAATTACTGTATGTTGTAACTGTGTGTTGTATTTCATGCTGCCTCGTGGCCAGGACTCCCTTGGAAAAGAGGTTCTTAATCTCAATGGGATGTTTTTTTCCTGGTTAAATAAATAAAATAAAAATAGTATTATACTGGATCTGCTGAAACCATCTTGTCTTTCTAATATAATTCATATAATTATGCTGAAGTGCATCATGGAGACACCGTTTCTAAGAATCCATGGTCTAGACCAGGGCTGTCGAACTCACTTTGGTTCAGTTCCATATTCAGCCCAATTTGATCTGCAGTGGGCCAGACCAGTAAAATAATGACTTAATAACCTATAAATAATGACAAATCCAAGTTTTACTTTTTTGATATAGTACAAAAAACCCCAATTAAATTATGAAAATATTTATATTTTACAAAAAAGATGTGAATAACCTGAAAAAACTGAAATTTCATTTGAAAAATTAGTGCAATTTGAACACTATTCTGCCTGGACTTCTTATTTCTACATGTGCATTTCCACACAGTGTTCCATAAACATTTGGGAACAGGCAGAATATTGTTCAAACTGCACAGTTCAGGTTGTTCATCTGTGTTTTTATTTATGGATTTATTTGCATTTTATTGTGAAAGAATAGTTTTGTAAATGTAAATATTTTCACAGTGTAATGTTTTGTTTTGTTTTGTTTTTTTCACTTAAATGTTTTCCACATAATTTTTCACAAAGAAAATTTGTTGTTGTCATTCTTTCTGGTTTATTGTGTTGTTCTTTTGACTGTAGATCCCATTGGTCTGGATGTGGAACCTGAACCTAAAGCATTTGTTCAACCTGGACTGTTCAGGTTCATTTATGCACTTTCATCCTGCAGGGCCGCAATGGAACCTTTGGCGGGCCAGATTTGGGCCCCGGGACGCATGTTTGACACCTGTGCTCTGGATCTGTCTTTTCCAATTCCCTACATGTATTTTCTGACATGTAAAACGTCACAATGTCAACGCTGGTATTTTATCACAACCAGCCAATTATGTCAGTTTTGGTTAGTTTGTCTGTTCTGTTTCTGACATACATTGTTAGTGAATAAATACATTAGGAGGATCGACACTTCTAACATTCACAAATCATATTAAGAATTAATTGTTGTGGAATTATTACATAGCTTTGTTGAATACTTGATTCTCTTGTTATAATGGTGGTGTTTGACTGTTGCTTTGCTAAACTAACATGTTTTTAATGAAAGCAGTACAGTTATTTTACCTGATATTATGTCACATGGCTGTTTGTTTAGTGAGCAGATATTGAATAAATGACCTAAGTATAATTATCCATGTAATAAAAGGCATAATGATCAGTTCACTGTGCATTAGTTTCACATAATATTTTTAACATTTCGGAGAGATAAGGTTGCCGCATTAAAATAAGACTTGAAAGATTCATCACATCCAAGTTACACTTACTGACCCTTATTGAGTAACACTCAATAACTGTGTCATTTAAAACTCCAGGCTGCATTTTTAAGGGAGTTCCAGGATTATGGTTTGGATCGATAACACTATCAGTCACATGGTGCCGTTCAGCGCCTTAGGACGCAGAAATCCCCTTCGCTGCTCTCCTGACAGTGATGCTAGAAAATGCAAAGAACTCCATCCATTTTGATGGGCTTCCTGTGAAAAACGCACCCTTACGCTCAATGCTAATGATGGGAAAAGAGACCCAGAAATCAATCCAGGAAGTGGTGCCTGGGTAAGTAACTTGACTAAGGAGGTTCTTTCTCTTGCCCACAAAAGAGAAATTGTGAGCAGCGATGTAATCAAACAAGGTCAGTGAAAGGCCATATATTTGTGGAGCAGAATGGAGTCTGTCACAGGTTTACTAATGGGCTCTTGACTCAGCGTGGAAGGGGGAGGGGACTGTGGACAGCAAGACTAATTCCCATCCAACCACAGTCTCTCTGGGAACATAGTTAAGAATCCACGATCAGCTCAGTCATAGGCTGTACTGTGAGCTGTGAGCTTTTATTGTTAATGCAAACAGAGGAAATAAGAATAGGCCGAGAACCACCTTCAGTTCTTTTAATGAGACTTGGCTGTAGGATAGTGCAAGGAAATTATTCTAAAAAATTACACTGTATTGTACTACACAGAACATTCCTGTGCCATGGACAGTTACATTTGTTTGAAGCCCTGAGGTGGGTTTTAGTGGCTCCATGAGCTACTTGTCGTCGCTAAGGATTTAATTAGTGAGAAAATGGTGAGAATAAAAGACAGGGATTCTCTACTGGAACAAATGAATGCATCTAAAAATACACAGAAGTGATTTCCTGTTAATTCACCTGTATATTAATAGTATTTCCCTGTTCTCTCTGTTTCTTTTGGTGTATCCTTTCAGACCAGAGGTGCAGTCCATACTGTCTTTACCACAAACTGGGACTTGTTGGCTTGTAAAAATTAATTTAAACATCAATTCAGTCAATCAACTCCGACAACATATTTTTATTTCTTTCTATTGACTGAAGCTCATGGGGTGAGACTTCATGTCTTTAGCATGGATGGTGTTGATAAAGCAGTGTGTGGAGTGTTTTCTCACTAGGTTTCTAATCAGTGATGGAGTTTGTGAGCTGGAGTAAATGAAAAACAAAAAAAGAATCCTTCGCTTAAATGGGGGACAGATTGCACCTGTCATGAATGCTGACATGCCCCACTTTAGAGAAGCAGACAGGAGTAATGACACTAAATGAAGGTTAATGAAGTAGTCTACCGCTGGGATGAAACAAAGCACTGTTTGATAAAGCCCCGTCCGACTGTGTGCCGCATTGGCACTGTTTTAAATCATGCCAAACAGCATCACAAAGAGATGGGAATCTCATAAGGAACCAGTTCCCAGTAGTTCGATTCCTCGGAATCGTTTGCCTGCCTGCTTAACGATTCTGCCTTTGTTGCACATGCGTGATGATGTCACGCGCACGCTGTGTTGTTTTGGTTCAGAACCTAGCCAACATGGCGTCGAGGCAGAAACGCTCCAAAGTCTGGCTATATTTCACATGAAAAGACGACGCCAGGGACACTAGTAACACTGATAAAGCTTCCATTTCTTCAAAGGGGGAAATCCCTCCAATCTGCTCAAACATTTGTCCACAGCATGGGATTCATTAGCAGGAATGTCACGTATTTGATTTGCTACTTAGCGATGCTTGTGAATCTAGCGGCAGAGCAAACACCAGGGGCCTCATGTACAAAGGCTGTGTACGCCCTTTTCCACGCTCACGTTCAGATGTACCAAGAGTGACATGACTGTGGAAATGTGTGCTCCTCCACTCCAACTCCACAGCTGGTGTACGCATGTTTCTAGTTTTGGAACCTTTGGAGACACAGAGGAGACACTGACATATTTTCACATGCTTCATAATGTGAAAAAGGACATTCCTCCGATCGATGTGCACATCAGAGACACACAGAAGAACAATGAACACACCGACACGACATCCTACTGCCACAGCAGCACATCCACCGCCAGAACCAGACCCAACCAGAACCAGAACCAACCAGACCAACCAGAACCAACCAGAGCCAGAACCTGGACCCATCAATGCCAATCCTGCCATCCAAACAGGATGTGATTTCAACCACATGAAGAGACAAGGACACAGAATTCACTGGTTGATAAATGCATTTAACGTCTGTGGGAACTTTTATTAGTCGGTCCAGGCGCTCGATGCCACTGATTGTCCTCACGATGTCCTCTGGTGACTCGGGTGAGCACAGGTGAGGACGGACATCAGCAGCTGTTGGACCGAAGAAATCCCACAGTCTGTGACAGGCTGGGACTGGGTCTGACCGACTTCTGTCTCATTGTTGCAAAAATAATAATTTGAGTAATTAAACATGAGTCACAGTCTTTGATTTCCTGACATGACCACACATGAACCTTTATCTTGTTTATCTGTGATCAGACTGTTGGATGACCCAGAGAATGAACTAATGTGTGAGTTACACTAATACTAAACCTATATTTACTTGGGGCTGATCCCAGTCACCCCTGTCAGACCAGTGCCACTCACAGTATCGTCCACTCTTTCCTCAAACAGTCTGAGTTCGTCTCTTTTCTTCTTCTGCTTGTTTCGTCCTCCGCTTCGCGTCCACCTTGAAGTCATCATGTGATCCTGCAGAGAGGGGAATCCCAGAGGGAATCCCACCTGCAGACCCGTTTATGCTGATTTGCATATTTACATGTGGGCGTGGAGAGGGAGGAGTCAGGCACTCCAACATATGCGCTCAATTCCAGCTGATTGGATGAATAAAGGAAGTGTGCTTGGATTCAGGCGTACACACAGTTCATCTGGATTTTTTTGTGCGTACAGACTTTTTTGGATTTGAGCACACGCCAGGTTTACGTATGAAATCCATGCAAGTCTTTGTACATCAGGCCCCAGAGCGTTATCCGGGCCCAGTTCTGGTGGGGGCAACAAACATCCTGCCCCCTAAAATAAAAGTTTCCGAAGGTAGGGAAGAGGAAAATGAGGTGCACAACAGCAGGAGACATAGAGGAATTAGTAAAGCGTCTTAAAGCCTCAGTCACAAAGCTTCTTACAAACATACGAACCGGGACATTTGTACGAGTCCTGGAGTTTGTAGACATTCATAGACATTCGTGGAGGGAGCAGTAGTTTCTTACGGCTGCCTTATGAGGTCCGTACGGCTGCCACAAGAGCAACTTGAGGACGCTGTGAGAAAATAACGTGGTTTTGTGTCGTATGAACACAGACAGTTGTCACAGTCTTCGTAACTCGTTCAACTCCGTCTTGACAGTTTGTATTCAACCCCACTAAGAACACCTCGAATGTTGCACTACTGCCGCACTGCACCTTATGTCCACCTTAAGAACGCCGTGCGAATCTCCGTCTGTGCGTTCATTCGTGTGAATGCCTTAAGGGACCCCTAATAACACTGTAATGTGTTCTGGAGATCGACTTGCTGCCACCGCAGGAACATGTGGATCCTGCAAAGGCCTCCTGATCCACGAACGTCGTGCGTTGTTCTTACGTTGTTCATGAGGCATTCGTTAGTGCGCCGTGCGAAAGGGGGTTTCGTACTGCGTTTGTAGAAAATCTTGGACAAGATCGCTCACCTGGCTACGAACTTAAGAATGGTCCACGAACACTCCATGAACACTCCATTCTTATATGGCTGCCTCGAGAAGGTCGTATGAAATGATCCATAAATCGTTCACGCGGTCTGAACCGGACCCGGCGTTATTATTATTTGTGCATACTGAATATGTATGGAAATATGAAAGACGGTTGATGCAAATGTGACACCCATGAATGAGTGATCACATGATGGTTTTGAATGTAAATTATTTTGGGTTAAATGTCATTTAAACATCCCAAAATGTGCAGTTTGTATGGTATATATGTGCGCGTATTACTATATTGCAATAATTTAGTTTGACCACAAGGGGGCAGCAGTCTTACAGTGGGACAGCCAGGTCGCAGTCGCAGCTGGAGCTCATCTTCAAAACAAGTGAAGTGAGCGAAGGAAGCACTTGGCCTGTTGACTGTCTCATTATCTTTTCTGTTCTTTACAGGTTAGTAATAGATAAAACTTTTCCAAACTCTGTCAAACACTTGTTAGTACAGCGCACATGTAGGTGGCATGTTACTTTGAATCTGTGACTGTTTTCTTTGTCTTACACGACGTGCTAAGTGTCTAAGTTTGCTGGCCTATGATCGTTTATGCTAGCCAGTTAGCTTAACGTTCGGTGAATAGTTTAGGCCAGGGGTGTCAAACATGCATCCCGGGGGCCAAATGCGTCCCACCAAAGTGTCCAGTTCAGCCCCTGGGATGTTTTTGCCAAGTGCAAAAATTCCAGTCTTGAATTGAATTAAGCAAAAAAAAATTTAGCTTGAATTAAGGAAAAAATATTCAATTAAGCCAAAAAAAAATCTCAAATTTAGCAAAAAATCTTCAATTAAGCTCAAACAAACAAAAAAATATTCAATTAAATAAAAAAAAAAAAAATCTTGAGTTAAGCCAAAAAAAAAAAAATCTTCATTTCAGTAAAAAAATCTTCAATTAAGCCAAAAAAACCCACTCAAATTTAGCAAAAAATCTTGAATTAAGCCACAAAAAAAAAAAAAAAAATCTTCAATTAAGTAAAAAAAAATCTTGAATTAAGCCAAAAAAAATCTAGAATTAACAACTTAATTTTTTTTTCTTTGTTTTAGTGCAAAAAATACCATTAAATTATGAAAATATTTCCATTTCCAAACTCTCCTATAACACTAAAATGTGACTAACCTGAACAAATGTGCCAACCTGAAATGTCTGTATTAAATTCAGTCCAGTTTGAACTCTTTTCTTCCTGTTCCTCAGTGTTTAGTGTCTTTGTAGATCTGATCCAGAATGCACATGGACTAATGAGAAGTGGAGGAAGAAGACTGAGAAAACTGCACTGATTTTTCTTAATAAATTTCTTTTTTTTTTCAGGTTATTCACAAAATTTCTGTTTGGATAGTTTATAAAAGTAAGTATTTTCATAATTAAAAACTTTTTTTACACTAAAACAAAGACAAAAATTTGTAGTTGTCATAATTTCTAGGTTCTTCTGTTCTTATTTTTCTGGTCCGGCCCACTGCAGATCAAATTGAGCTGAATATGGAACTGAACTAACATGAGTTTGACAGCCTGGTTTAGGGGCCATAAATACATGTGATATTTTGAAGGTTTTCTATTTCACGTTAACTAGTACGGCTCCGTGACAACCCAGAATGTTTCCAGTAATGATATATGTGATGCAGTGTTTTGTGGAAATGTTATTAATGTTAGTGTGTTCTTAAATGTTAATTTTCGCTAGTTTTGCCATAGATTCTATTTGGTTCTTTGTTCTTTTGCTGCGCACCGTGCTTAACATGGAAAAGCCCTGGAACCAGCAGATCTGGACAAGAAATAGGATGATCTAGTATAGCATTATATGGCATGAGTTTATCACAGCTAGCAGCTTCAAGCCAGTTAGAAGAAGGTATTGTACCTTTATTGTTTTCATGGTTGTTGAAACATGGAGTGTAGTAAATGATTCTGATTGAGTTAGGAAGATGTTGTGAACTGAAAAATGTCAATTAGAAAAGGTTGATTCAGGAAATGTGAACATAAATAAGAACAAAATGTTGACAATGAATTACATGACATATGTAGAACAATAAAGAACAAGAGAAGCGAGTGAAAGAAACCCTTGGCCTGTTGTGTGTCTCATTATCTTTTCTGTTCTTTACAAAACAACCACATGAATCTGTACACAGGCCTCATGCCCAGGGTGTGGAGCACAAACACACCCGTTTGTACTCTTTTATTCCCTCACTCAATGAGAATCAATAAAATAATTGATGTAGAATTGGACTGATAAGAAAAATCCATAATGGAATCAGAATCCTTAAATTCGTATCAGTGCCCATCCCTAATCCCATATTCCATGAGATCAAACTCCTGTCTTTGTCAAAGGGAGTTGAAGTGGCTCAGATGAGGGCAGTACAGCGGCGTCAGTGTCCCTGTTCAGAGAGAAACCATCCTCCATCCTCCACTCCATCCACCTCCTGCTGTGTTGGAGCAGGGAATAAGAAATAGCACATCCCTCCCTTTGCAGCAAAACATAATTGGATTTGCAATTCAGTTACAAGAATGTAATCTGTGGGAGACAGGCAGACAGATCCACAGGCAGATAAGGCTGACAGGCATTTGTTTGGACCTGAACGTACGTCAATACAAACCCACATTTGTTCCCTCTGTTCCTCAGATCTTTAATCAAAGGTTACAGCACAGGTGTCAAACATGAGGCCTGTGGGCCAAATCCGCCCCACTAAAGGGTCCAGTTCGGCCCACTAAAGGGTCCAGTCCGGCCCTCTAAAGGGTCCAGTCCACCCCACTAAAGGGTCCAGTCCACCCCACTAAAGGGTCCAGTCCACCCCACTAAAGGGTCCAGTTCGGCCCACTAAAGGGTCCAGTCCGGCCCACTAAAGGGTCCAATCCGGCCCTCTAAAGGGTCCAGTTCGGCCCACTAAAGGGTCCAGTCCGGCCCACTAAAGGGTCCAATCCGGCCCACTAAAGGGTCCAGTTCGGCCCTCTAAAGGGTCCAGTCCACCCCACTAAAGGGTCCAGTCCACCCCTCTAAAGGGTCCAATCCGGCCCTCTAAAGGGTCCAGTCCGGCCCTCTAAAGGGTCCAGTCCGGCCCACTAAAGGGTCCAGTCCACCCCACTAAAGGGTCCAGTCCACCCCACTAAAGGGTCCAGTCCGGCCCTCTAAAGGGTCCAGTTCGGCCCTCTAAAGGGTCCAGTCCGGCCCACTAAAGGGTCCAGTCCACCCCACTAAAGGGTCCAGTCCACCCCACTAAAGGGTCCAGTCCGGCCCTCTAAAGGGTCCAGTTCGGCCCTCTAAAGGGTCCAGTCCGGCCCACTAAAGGGTCCAGTCCACCCCACTAAAGGGTCCAGTCCACCCCACTAAAGGGTCCAGTCCGGCCCTCTAAAGGGTCCAGTTCGGCCCTCTAAAGGGTCCAGTCCACCCCACTAAAGGGTCCAGTCCACCCCACTAAAGGGTCCAGTTCGGCCCTCTAAAGGGTCCAGTCCACCCCACTAAAGGGTCCAGTTCGGCCCACTAAAGGGTCCAGTCCACCCCACTAAAGGGTCCAATCCGGCCCTCTAAAGGGTCCAGTTCGGCCCTCTAAAGGGTCCAGTCCGGCCCCTGGGATAAATCTGTGAAATGCAAAAATGACACTGAACATATGAACCCTTTTAGTTCAGGTTCCACATTCAGCCCAGTTCAATCTCCAGTGGTTCAGACCAGTACAATACTCTCATAATAACCTAGAAATAATGACAACTCCAAATTATTTTCTTTGTTGTAGTGTTAAAAAAATAACATTACATGAAAATGGTCACACTTACAAACTATCATTTCACCAAAAAAATGTGAAAAACCTGAAAAAATGTAAACAACCTGTAATTTCTTAAGGAAAATTCAGTGTAATTTTACTCATGTTCTGCCTGTTATTAAATGTTTTGTGTATTTGTAGATTCACTGTGATCTGTCCGTTGTATTTACCCCTCCCAACTACAATTATTGTATGAATTTTAACTTTTTTGTTTTCCCATTTACTTATAATAGGCACAGTTTCCCATGTCTGTAGCAGCAAATCTATGGGTTGAATTCAGACCAAATGTGGTTTCTAGATTACCAGTGACCCAGAATGGATCTCATTCCATTTTAGGAACAGGTCACAGTTCACATTTTTTATAAATGTTTAAAATCTTCCCATTTACTTCTACAGGGCCAAACATGTGTGAGGGGCGGGGTTTGTTGTGTCTGCCACCACTTCTGCACATGTAGAAATGAGAAGATGAGGCACAATATTGTTACATTTGCACTTATTTTTCTTGGCAAAGTTGAAATTGTTCATAGTTGTTCATGTTATTTACATGTTTTTAAAGGATTATTTGTAGATGTAAATATTTTCACAACATAATTTACGTTTTTCACTCTAAAACAGGGCTGTCAAACTCATTGTCTTCCGGAGGCCACATTCAGCCCAATTTAATCTGCAGTGGGTCGGACCAGTACAATAAAAGCATGACAGCCAATAAATAATGACAACTCTGAATTGTTTTAGAGCAAAAAATAACATTCAGTTCTGCCAATATTTACATTTACAAACTATCCAAACAAAAAAGATGTGAATAACATGAAAAAAATGAAATTTGTTATGAAAAATAAGTACAATTTTATTAATATTGTGCCTCAACTTGTCATTTATACACATGCATTATAGGTCAGATCTGCAAAGGCACAAGTTTTTTAGTCACAGGCAGAATGTTGTTAAAATTGCTCTGAATTTTCTTTAGACATTTCAGGTTGTTCATATTTGTTCAGGTTATTCACATTTTATTGTTAAAGGATAGTTTGTTAATGTAAACATTTTCATAATTTAATGTTTTTTGCACGAAATCAAAGAGAAAAAATTGGTGTTGTCATTATTTATGGGTTATAATGATATTATTTTTGAATTTGATGTCCTAATTTGCACTTTCCGAGTTCATCCCGTGGGCTGGATTGGACCCTTTGGGCCGGTTTTGGCCCCTGGACCACATGTTTGACACCTGTGGTCTAAAACAAAGAGAAAAGTTTAGAGTTGACATTATTTGTATATTATTGTTATTATTTGACTGTTCTGGTCCACTTCACATCCTGCTGGGCTGAATGTGGAACAGAACTAACATGACTTTGACACCCCTGGGTGACGGGGAGTGAGTTGGAGTGTGTTTTCACTCATCTCTTTGCTTCGCTGTGATGCATCCTGAATGGTGAAAGAGTGGGAGAAATAAAAGAGGGGAAAGGTAAGATCCCTTTCCATGGTTGAGTCAGTGGTGTCAGATTGCACTAGGTAACAAAAGACAGAGCTGGCAGATGACCGGAGCCAGCGCCTCAGCCCCTCTGTGTTCATTAATGACAACAAAGGCCTGAGTAAAGCGGCCATTTTGTCGGGGACAGGTGGCGCGGTGGCGTGTTCGATTTATCTGCAGCAGATCTTGTGCTCAGGTTGATTGTGAAAGACACAGTCTGTGTTCGTGCCCCCCTTTAAAGAACGCTTGTACTGTTTGGCTTCCAAATACTCCATCTGTGTTTAGACTTTACACAACAAAAGCACTCTCAGCCTCCACATTTCTACTGAAGTAACTCCTATATAGTCATGTAGAAGAAGACTTTTAATTAACCCTCTGGTATCTCGTCCTCCAAGGCCCTTACTAAACACCAAGTGTGCCTTTTACACACACTTGTGGAATAATGTCAAAAAAAATGTTCATACAGTTTGTTTTTTATTCTTTTACACTTTTTTCTATTTCATCAACTTGAGCCGTAAATAAAAATACCAAATACTCAATAACTGTCACATTTTTTAACCCTTTAAATGCCGTGTTTGTAATGGAAACAAACCATTTTTTTTGGATGCAAAAAAACACTTTTTTTTTTTTTTTTTCAAAATACTCCATAAAAAGTGGATCACATGTTATTAGATTTTTTCATCCTGGCATATGTCAGTGATTAACTCTAACACTGGTTAATTTGCATTATTATTTTTGGCACTAGGTCAAATGTTCAAAAATACTAGCATCTGTCACCAAGTGTGCGTAAAATGCACACCTATAAATCAAACTATTACATATTATATATTGATTTATTTTTCTGCTCTAATTTGATTTTATTTTTGTAAATCCAGGTCAGCCCTAATCATACAGATCAAATGTTAGAAATAGTGCGTTTTATGCACACTTGGCAGACAGATGCTAGTCTGGTCATTTTCTTTTGTTTACAATGTGCACATTTGAGTTGGTGGACAGAATTTTAAAGATCATGCAAAAATGAACAACTTTTGAATTCTAACCTTATTGAAATTGTGAAAAATAATCTGAAGTTTTTTAAAACGAAGTGCAAAGTGTGCATAAAAAGCACACCTGGATACTGGAGGGTTAACTATTAAAGTGGAGTGCCTTGATATTGGCAGCCAGATAAATGTTGTAAATCTAGATCAGGGTCCTTCCTGTTCTATCGTGACTTTACTGTCCCTGTGATTCACTTATTCTTTCTCTAAACTTATAACGCCAAACGTATCATATTTGATACATGAGTTTTGAAGCCCTCTAGACCAGGACTCTCAAACTCCTGTTCTTTCAGGTTCCACATTCAGCCCAGTTTAATCTCCAGTGGGCCGGACCAGTAAAATAATAGTATAATAACCTATAAATAATGACAACTCCAAATTTTTGTCTTTGTTTTAGTGAAAAAAAACAAACAAAAAAAACAAAAAAAAAAAAAAACTCTTAAATTATGAAAATACTCACTCTTATAAACTACCCAAACAAAAATGTGCAATACGTACACATTTTCATCCTTTCGTGTGTTATTTAACACCATCTGACAGCGTGTCAATGCACAAGCTGCTAATCAATAAACCTAAAGCTAGCCCCTAACTGCTAATCGCGCTAACCGCTAATTGCGCTAATTGCTAACCCTAACCCTAACCGTGCTAGCTGCTAACGTCATGTTATTTTTTGCAGCGTAAATGTACATGCTGAAACCTTATAATGCACACAGATAACACGCCAGTTAAAAGTGGTGTGTTATCTGTATGCAATTCATGATATCACGTTGCCTTTTGGGACAGAAAGTATAGTTATAGAGCCACAATGAAATTATTGTACATTTATGTGACATTTGTTTTTGTTTTTTTTGTTGATTTATTTCCATATATTGGATTGACCTTTTAAATCTGGAATTTCTTTTGCCCACTTATGTTTGCAATAAAGTCTGTCTGCATCTATATCTATTATTGTATGTGTTCATCTGTAGAGGGTTCTGGAACTAAATGTCGATAAGGTAAAACTATAGCAGGGAGGAACATGGCTGTTTTATTTTTCCCTCTCTCTCTGTCCTTGTTATTTTTGTCATTCATAATTATTATTATTTCTTGAGTCCTTGGGCTTCATCAGTATGTATTGTTAACAGTTAAATGTCACCGTGTCAAACAAAGAAAGTTGAAAACTTGGAAAAACATGTCATTATTTCTGACAAATTCAAAATAATACTGAATAAAATGAGCGACCCCCATGGCTTTGAATTCTAATGTTTACTGTAAACTTGGGAATATTTCAAGGAAAAAGGTTCACCCAAACCTTGGAGTTCAGGAAGAACAGTCGAAACTTTCAAAGTGAAAAAAAAAACAAAAGAAAAAATGGAATAAAGGACTAAACCAACCTGACCTTGAATTGCAAACAGTAACTTTCTAAAAAGGGTCACCCACTTAGAGGCATGAATTCCTGAGGTAATGACCCACCACTGCAAACAGCCGGATCCCACAAACTAACAAACAAACAAACAAAGCCCTGTTTGCCTTGCAAGCTGAATAACTCTGATAATTCTCTTGTCTCAGTTTATCCAAACAGGTAACAGCATCTGCATCCATTATGAGTTTAGGGCTCTGCAGCTGATGCCGGTGTCACAGTAGTCGTTTAATCTGGTAAAGGACAGAGAACACTATCTGCCTTTGTCATCCCTCTGCTGAACAGGTCAGCTGCTGGAGGCCGGTGGGAAAATGGAAGATTAGCATTTAGAGCTAAACTGCAAATACTGCAAATGTCATGAAAAATGAACTGCAAACTGAGATATTTCTCACAAGTGCGATGTGAAAATGCAGCGTGGGGCTGTTGAAACTCTGCATGCACATTATATGCATGAGAATTATGCACATCTGGTGTTAGCATGTTCTATTTTTATCTCTTCATTCGTTTAAACTTCCTTTTTACTAACCATAAAGGTGTTCTTATTTGTGTGGCGCTTCAGAGATAACTGATTTAAGACTAAATGTTTGCTGTTACAAATCCTTAATTACCTTTCAGCATATTAGAAAACGATGGCCAAAAAACAAAACCTCTATCTGCAAATTTTTAGATTTTGAGGTTTCACATTAAATGGTGAGAACAAGGATGACTCCACATTTTCAGTCTATCCGCAAAATGATCCCACCCTTTCTTATGACATGAAGGTCACCTGACAACAGCCTCCTAGACCAGGACTGTCCAACTCACTTAGGTTCAGTTCCATATTCAGCCCAGTTTGATCTGCAGCGGGCCAGAACCAGTAAAATGACTGAATAACCTAGAAATAATGACTAATACAAGTTATACCTTTTATTTTAGTAAAAAAAAAAAAAAAAAAAACAATTAAATTATGAAAATATTTACATTTTAGAAAAAAGATGTGAATAACCTGAAAAAACTGAAATTTCATTTGAAAAACTAGAGCAATTTGAACACTATTATGAGTCGACTTATTTCTACATGTCCATTTCCACACAGTGTTCCATAAACATTTGGGAACAGACAGAATATTGTTCAAGTTTTGGACTTTGGAACTAAAATGTGAACAGTTTCTCCAATATTCCATCTGTTATTCTGAACACAACTGCAGATCCAGTGGATCCATAAATGCACCAAACATTTAGGAACAGAAAGAATATTGTTCAAACTGCACAGTTCAGGTTGTTCATCTGTGCTTTTATTTATGTATTTATTTGCATTTTATTGTGAAAGAATAGTTTTGTAAATGTAAATATTTTCACAGTGTAATCAGTTTTGTTTTTCCATTTAAATTGTTCACAGTAAATGTGTGTTTGTCATTCTTTCTGGTTTATTGTGTTGTTCTTTTGACTGTAGATCCCATTGGTCTGTATGTGGAACCTGAACCAAAAGGATTTGTTCAACCTGGACTGTTCAGGTTCATTTATGCACTTTCATCCTGCAGGGCCGCAATGGACCCTTTGGCGGGTCAGATTTGGCCCCTGGGCCTCATGTTTGACACCTGTGTCCTAGACCATACTGTAATAAAACTAAACGTCTTTTTTTTTTTTGTTTCCTGAAAAAAGGGATTTTTTCAGACAGGAGGTTGTGTATTCTGGCCATCGAAAAGTGGTCTGACAGGAACCAAGAACGTGTCTCCTCTAGACTCCAAACTTTACCCCCCGTACCGCTGTTTCTAGACAGATATGAGGTTAAACTGACGGCTGTAGTCACAGACTGATGTCAAGATTCAGAGAAACACAACTGCTCTACATCAGGTTATCTATGATTATATAACACTAGCGTGTTGACCCGTGGGTAGTTTTTATGCTTTCTTTGTTTTTGATCAGACAAATATTCTCAGTGAAATGGTTGAGTGTGGTGTCTGTCAGTGAGTGTGACCAGCAGGACAATGTTTAAAGGTTTGACTGGTCTATTAAAATGAAAACATCCAAAATGGCATGGATTTTACTCTGACATGTTTGTGAATTGAAACAGTTTCAGGTCAAATCTAAAGTTAATTTTAGGTTTTAGTTTGAATAAAATCATCATGACTGTAGTTTTCATGCCTTAAGTCAAACTGGACATAGTTTTTATATAATAGTGGAGGATTTTTTTCGAAGCAATTGATCCAAGACTTAAACACACACTGTTCCTTCTCTGTAAAGCACAGCTGTCAAACATGTGGGATACATTTATAAAGTGTAAAAATGACACTGAAGATATTAACAGTCAAGGGTGTCAATGTCATTTTAGTTCAGGTTCCACATACAGACCGATTGTGATCTCAAGTAAAATAATATAATAATAATTATAATAATAATAATAATAATAATAATAATAATAATCTATAAATAATGACCCCAATTTTCTTCTTGGTTTAATGTGAAATAATGACATCAGGCCTATAAATAATGACAATTCCAAATTTTTCTGTTTTAGTGCAAAAAAAAATAACACTGAATTATGAAAATATTTACATTAACAAACTATCCTTTAACAAAAAAAAAAATGTGAACAAATATGAACCTGAAATGTCTAAAGAAAAATAAGTGCAATTTTAACAATATTCTGCCTGTTAATAAATGTTTTGTGCCCTTAATATCCATAATGCACATGTATAAATGATAAGGTTAATAATATTGTTAAAACTGCACTTTTTGCTTTTTTTTTTTTTTTTTTAGGTTATTCACATCTTTTTTGTTTGGATAGTTTGTAAATGTAAATATTTCCATTATTTAATGTTGTTTTGCACTAAAACAAATAGACACATTTTTGGTTGTCATTATTTAAAAGCTGTTATGCTTTTATTTGACTGGTCTGGCCCAGTTGAGATAAAATTGGGCTGAATGTGGCTCCTGAACCAAATAAATTTGACACCCCCGCTGTAAAACACCATCTAAGAATTAGTCCAATCTGTGGTTTGGTGTAGCCACTTGTTTTGAAGGGACTCCATAAACAGTCTATAAATATATGATCAGAGGCATTAAAGTCCACTCTATGATACTATTAAAGAATATTTTTGAGGTTTTATCATTTTCATGGTTTGTTTATGTAGAAACTGATATGCGTAAACCAATGAAAATCATAATAACAATCTACAAATAATGACTCCAAATTTTCTTCTTGGTTTAATGTGAAATAATATTACATTACTAGTATGTGACCCGTTTGGAACCACAGCTGTAGCTGTGGTAGTTTTTCTGCTGGGGTGAAATGACTTTTGGGAAAAGATGGTCGTCTATATTCTATAAGTACTGACAGAAAAACTGTTTGGAAAATCATTCTTTAAAATTTAAACAATTAATATATTAATACCAATATCTAGGGACTGAAGTAAGTAAATGCACCGGTCTTGTTTTTAACTTCATTTCCCATCATGCAGCGTGGTACTGCACTTCCTGTCAACCATCATGGGCACAGCAATGTGATTATAAGGCTGTTGTATTCCAAAATGACTAATATCTCCCAAAATATTGGTCCTATCAACTTGCTGTTTTCGCTGTTCTCTTCCTCAACCAAAATACATCAGTGTCAAACTGCAGCAGTCAACTCTGTACGGATTTTGTGTGATGCCTGAGACACACACACACACACAGAGTCCACCTCCCTTTTAAAATACATATAGTATACAGAAGAGAGATGTGCATTTGCAAATTCTGGCATTTTCTCCCCAATTTCAACTCCTGACAATTTAGGAAAGTTGGCTCAGTAATGCTGCGATGAAAAGTAGTGGATCTTTGGATGACATTAAAGGGTGACTATATTTAGTTTCAGTCTCAGCTTAGGCCAGTGCTTGAGTGTGATTATCATGTTGTTAGAACTCCCTTTCTTCAGCGTTCTTCTCTTCTTAGAGCAGTGCTGCCCCAACCATCAGTGGGTGTACAAGGCCTTCTACGACGCCATCTGCTCTTCTGACAAACGCTGAAATGTACATTCTTGATATAACTTCAGGACAACAGGGGTTACTGACTGAAAAGAAGCATTCATTCAGAGAATTTCAATAAAAATTACATGGTTTTAGAAACCTCAAGGTTGTTTAACAGCTGGAAACAAAACTTTTTAATTTAAGTACAAACTGATGGCATTGGTGGGCGTGACATTCTGCTGAAACAACCACCTCCGATGATCAAACTGAAAGCCATTTTTGACTCACACAATGTGAAACTGTACTGAAGGAATACACAAAAGCAACATGCTGATATTTTGCATGACAGCTGGGGATGGGAATCGATAAGAATTTAACGATTCCTGATTCTGTCCTAATCCTACCTTTGTTTGTTTACTTATTCATTTATTTTATTTTATTTACTTTTTTTTTTTTTTTTTTTTTTACTGTGTTTCTAGTATTATAAGAGTTGTTTGGGTATACATTAATACCTCAGTAATCACTCTCTTGATCTTTGGTTTTTCTTAAGAAAAATGTATCATTATCTCTTTGTAATTTTTCTGATACATTTGTATACATCTGCAAAACCCAATAAAAAAAAGTTTGAAAAGAAAAAAATAAATAAATTTAACGATTCTGATTCCATTATCGATTTTGCTTATCAATTCTCATTGGGTGTGGGACTAAGAGAGATGATGCTGGCCGCGGTTTGGGGGGCGGTGGGGGGTACAGTGACAGTAAAACTCCAGACTCTTTACTAATTCCTCTATCGTCTCATTTCCACTACGTGGAACCAGTTCCACTCTGCTCGTCTCCTGTTGTTGTACACCTCATTTCCTTTCCCCTACCTTCGGAAACTTGTATTTCAGGGGATACGACATTTGTGCCCGCACCAGAACCGGAACTGGGCCCAGATGATGGCCTGGTGTTCACTCTGCTGCTAGATTCACAAGCACCGCTGAGTAGAGAATCAAATACATGACATTCCTGTAAATGAATCACATGTGGACAAATGTTTGAACAGACTGGAGGGATTCCACCTTTAGAAGAAATGGAAGCTTTGACAGAGTTCAACTGGACCTGGTGTGGTCTGTTTGGACCTGGTGTGGTCTGTTTGGACCTGGTGTGGTCTGTTTAGACCTGGTGTGGTCTGTCTGGACCTGGTGTGGTCTGTTTGGACCTGGTGTGGTCTGTTTGGACCTGGTGTGGTCTGTTTGGACCTGGTGTGGTCTGTTTAGTTCGTTTCTGTCTCAACTCCATGTTGTCTTCGTTCTGACCAAAACAATGCAGCGTACACTTGGCATTATGACGCATGCATAATGAAGGCAGAATCGATAAGCAGAATCGTTAAGCAGACAAACGATTCCAAGGAATCGAGTTACTGGGATCCAGTTCTCAAAAAGAAGCGGTCCTTGATTCCCATCCCTAATGGCAGCTATACCAGATGTTGCAATGTTCCATTTTTCTCAAACGAAAAAAAACAAAAACAAACTTAGACTTTGTCATCCTTCATATATTTAAACTTCCTTTTGCTAATCATGCTGAGATTGTCTTTGTGTTGAAGTTGAAGATACTTGACTCATGGCCAAAGAGACTTAATAGTGCATGAGAGCCCTCGGGTGTTTCTCAGCTTTTCTCACCCTAGGACCCACATTTTCCATGGTGATTAAGCTGTGACCCACTTTCACAGAATCCAAACCAAGCAACTTTATTTTTCCAAATTAGTCTGGTAAACACATTTACATTGTTATAATGAGCTTTTTGCGGAGGCTGTTTTCCATCTGAACATTTCAGTTTCGATGGTTTATGCTTTCTTGTGTTAGTTCTTGGGGTTTCTATGCCTTTTAATCATCAGTGAACATAAATACATTTTTAACTTAATCACATATGAATGTCAGTTCTGTCACATCTGTCTGAATAAAAGTCTGATATCAGATTAAGTCCCTTTCATTGTTGGCCTAAACCACTGCTTGTGTTAATAAAATGTTGTTAGAAATCTATTCTTCAAGGTAATTGTTTTCTAAGAATGGTCTGAATGGTGGGGGTGCAAGACCTTCTACAGTGCAAAGTACTGGTCTGACAGACATTTCATGTGTATTCTTCACTCATAAATGAAGGACTAGCCCACTGCTGACAATGTTTCACACAATCTGTAACTCACTTTTGTGTCACAATTCACCAAAGAAAGCTGGTCCAAATGCTAGTGTGCTGTAGAAAGTACATGTTGCTTTAGTAACTAACATTGTGAACCAAAGCTCAGGCAGAAGGTACACATATAACATCAGTTATAACCTAGTCTTTGTAGTGTAACTACAGTATACGTAGTTAAAGGTTTGGGGTCTTGTTCACAAGTGAGGGAATGATGGAACATGAGATCGACAGGTGAGTCGGTCTGTTGCGGTAAAGAAGGAGCAGAAGTTCTCGATTTATCGGTCGATCTACGTTCCTGCCCTTACCTAGGGTCACAAGCTGTGGGTAGTGACTGAAAGGACAAGATCACAGATACAAGCGGTGGAAATGGGTTTTCTCCACAGGGTGGCTGGGTTCTCCTTTGGCGATAAGGTAAGGAGTTCAGCAGTCCGGAGAAGGATCTGAGTAGAGCAGGGGTGGCCAGCCCTGGTCCTGAAGAGCCACTATCCTGCATGTTTTAGATGTTTCCCTCTTCCAGCACAGCTGACGGTCATTATCAGGCTTCTGCAGAGCTTCTTCCTGATAAATGACAGAAGCATCATCTGACGTGCTGCTGACCTGAGGCAGACTGGAGTCACAGTGGAAACTGTCAAACAGGAAACATCTAAAAACTGTACCTGTCAGAACAAAAGAAAAAGGAGAAGTATTTCCTGGAAATTGACTAATTTTGCCAACCAGTTCTACACTCCATTACCACAGATGTGGGCGGAGTTACTTCATCCATATATTTACTCCAGTTCCACAGATGTGGGCGGAGTTACTTCATCCATATATTTACTCCAGTACCACAGATGTGGGCGGAGTTACTTCATCCATATATTTACTCCAGTACCACAGATGTGGGCGGAGTTACTTCATCCATATATTTACTCCAGTTCCACAGATGTGGGCGGAGTTACTTCATCCATATATTTACTCCAGTTCCACAGATGTGGGCGGAGTTACTTCATCCATATATTTCCAGCTGAATCCCTCAGACCTTGGTTCTGATAGTTCTGCTCTTCTCTTACAGCTCAGCTCGTCTGTGCTGAAAATGAACAATTAGTCCATTTCCAGGAAACTTCAGCAACTTGTGCAACCTCTAAAACATCTGCTTTTTCTTCCCATTTTTTTCCTAAATCATCTTTTGAATGAATAAACCTAATGCAGGGTTCTAACTGAGGTGATCTGAAACTGTATTTTTTACCAGGATTGTTGGACCAGCCTACCCAGACCCACATAAGCGGGGATGGATGGATGGATGGATGGATGGATGTGTCAGGACAGAGCATTTTCCCTGATCAGGCATATATATCTGCTCCAGCTGCAGATCATCGTGGATGTTCCGTGGTGGTGTGGAATGTTTCATACATTCCATTAATAGAGACAGAGTTAAAATGACCACTGCACTTCCAGCAAAACATGAGGTTGGAGCCATAAACTGTACATCATTAATCTTTTAACAACTTGGCTTCCAGTCCACAGTGGGACTATGAGTTAAACCAAGCTGAAACTTTAATTGGTTTAATCGTAATAAAGTTAGTGATAAGAAAAAATATTCTGCTTTACAAGCTACTTACTCCAGCAGCAAAAAGTTGAATGAAACTGACCTGAAGTGAAAAGTAAAACAGCAGGAGCTCCTGTACCCACTGATAGCTCTACCCAGTTTCCAGGGGAGAAAAAAAAATTGGTCTTGTCATTTCTATAGACTTAAAATATGTTATCCTAATGTGTACCTGTGTATATCAACAATACTGTGTACCAATTCAGCAATTTGATGACACTATCAGGCAAAAGTGACAATCAAATGTAGTGGTTGACAATGTCATGGTTCATAAAGATACCAGAATAATACAGAAAATTCTGCAAAGACGTAATTAAAAAAAAAACAAAACAAAAAAAACTCTGAAGTTGTTTGTGATAGTTAATCCAAACCACTTTTTCTAACTCTATACCAGAGGTGTCAAACATGCGGCCCGGGGGCCAAATGCGTCCCACCGAAGGGTCCAGTTCGGCCCCTGGGATGTTTTTGCCAAGTGCAAAAATTCCACTGTCTTGAAATGAATTAAGCAAAAAAAAAAATTAGCTTGAATTAAGGAAAAAATTTTTGAATTAAGCCAAAAAAAATCTTGAATTAAGCCAAAAAAATCTTAAATTAAGCCAAAAAAATCTTAAATTCAGTAAAAAAAAAAAAAAAAGATCTGGAATTAAGCCAAAAAAAAATCTAGATTTAGCAATTTAATTTTTTTTTTCTTTGTTTCAGTGCAAAAAATAACATTTAATGATAAAAATATTTACATTTCCAAACTATCCTGTAACACTAAAATGTGAATAACCTGAACAAATATCAACAACCTGAAATGTCTAAAGAAAATGCAGCACAATTTTAATATTTTTTCTTCCTGTTCCTCAGTGTTTAGTGTCTTTGTAGATCTGATCCCCAATGCACATGGACTAATGAGAAGTGGAGGAACAATATTGTTAAATTGCACTAAATTTTCTTAAGTTTTTAAATTTGAATTTCAGTTTTTTTTCAGGTTTTTTTTTTTTTTTTGGATAGTTTATAAAAGTAAGTATTTTCATAATTTAATAGTTTTTTTTTTACACTAAAACAAAGACAAAAATTTGCAGTTGTCATTATTTCTAGGTTATTCTGTTATTTTTCTGGTCCGGCCCACTGCAGATCAAATTTAGCTGAATATGGAACTGAACTAACATGAGTTTGACAGCCCTGGGTTAGCCACTTTTACACACAGATCCCAGAAGAAACGGTCAGATGGTGATCCCACCTCTTTGCCACCACTGACGATGTACGCAGCCAAGCCAAAAGCGTAGCAGAGGTGAGACAGGCTGGACTTCTACACAGTGTTCTGGAATCAAAGTGGTGGTGACGCAGTACAGCCTATAGCAGGGCTGTCAAACATGCGGCCCGGGGGCCAAATGCGTCCCACCAAAGGTTCCAATCCGACCCCTGGGATGAATTTGCGAAGTGCAAAAATTCCACAGATTCATTTTAGTTCAGGTTCCACATACAGACCAATATGATCTGAAGTAAAATATCCTCCAAAAAAAAAATAACTCCATATTTTCTTCTCAGTTTGATGTGAAGAAAATATTACGTTATGTCTATAAATAATGACAACTTTGTTTCAGTACAAAAAATAACAGTAAATTATGAAAATATTTACATTTACAAACTCTCCTGTACCAATAAAATGTGACTAACCTGAACAGATGTGTCCAACCTGAAATGTCTGTATTAAATTCAGTCCAGTTTGAACTCTTTTCTTCTGTTCCTCAGTGTTTAGTGTCTTTGGAGATCTGATCCAGAATGCACATGGACTAATGAGAAGTGGAGGCAAAATATTGTTAAAATTGCACTTATTTTTCTTGAAAAGTTTCATTTTTTTCCCCAGGTAATTCATTTATTTATTTTGGTTTGGATAGTTTATAAAAGTAAGTATTTTCATAATTTAATGTTTTTTTGTTTTTGCACTGAAACAAAGACAAAAATTTGGAGGCGTCATTATTTATAGGTTCTTCTGTTCTTATTGTACAGGTTGGGTCCACTGCAGATCAAATCGGGCTGAATGTGGAACCTGGAAGAACAGGAGTTTGAGAACCCTGGCATATAGTGTGATGTACAACTCAAGCACTGGAAATACCTCCAGCATAGCGGTGTTGCTAACCTCTCCAGAGTCACTGTTCCACGAATGTTAGCATGGATAGAGTCCATCACACCTTGGTTGTGGAACGAGAGGCGTTCCTTTCACATAGCGTTCTGAAATGGTGGTTCCACCTTTACCACGGCTCTGTTACTACCTCCAGAGGTGTTCCTTACTACAGGTACTAAACAGTTTAGATCAGTAGATGCTTTAGTAGATGTTTGGGTCTTTATGGGTTCAGGTCGGTTTGGAGGGTCAGGATAGCACCGTGGGGCAGGAAGTGGATGTTTCCACAGCTGGATTATGAACATGTTCTTCTGGTGATTGGGTTGAATAGCTCCAGGTTTTGAGAATGCAGCAGTTTGTCACTCAAACCGTTTGTGAATTTGCTGGAAATATACAAATAAAATATGAATAGAATATAGAAATACAAGATGCACTGCACAGGTTTCATTCAAAAATGCAGCAGCACTGTTGAGTATATCACACATTATGAATAAAAAGCCAGTCTGGCAGTGTTATCAACCTTGGCAAAGCAGATAAATTCAACATCCATTGAATAGGAGGAAAAAGTGACATTTCAGTTGGTGCATTTGCTGATGGAGAGGTACAGTCATCTGCACGCATCTGCATCTTTGAGCAACACTCATAATCGCATCACTGACTGCTTTGCCATTTTTATTTCCTTCATCCCACATCACTGATGAGCAGATGACAGCAGGGCAGATTGTTTTTAACCATCTCATCAATCACATCCACTAAGGCCTGAAGATACCCAGTGAGTTTGCACATTAAGACAGATACACATGTTTGGATAGTGTTAATGTCATCTGGGATTCGGAGCTGCTCAGTCTAGGTTTATTACTTGACACAATGAGGTGTTTTTTTTGCAGATATGGGTTTAAACTTTAAATGTCACATGGTGCTGTTTGTTCGGTGGGCCTGTCTTCTCTGTTACGCTGATTTTGCGACATGGTTGTGTACTTTCACCAGAAATTCCACAGTCATTTTATACCTCCACGCTAGGAGCCAGAGACATCTGAGGTTTTGTACCCATCCTGCTGTTTGTCTATTGGCCCGTTCCAAAGTGCTGGGAGATAAGATAAGATAAGATAAGATAAGATAAGATAAGATAAGATAAGATAAGATAAGATAAGATAAGATAAGATAAGATAAGATAAGATAAGATAAGATAAGATAAGATAAGATAAAGTCTTTATTAGTTCCACAAGGGGAAATTCTAGGTTTACAGCAGCAAAGTACAAAAGCACACAAGAGCAAAGGAAGTGCAAAACCAAGATAAACACAAATCAAAAAAGCTGTAGACCAGGGCTGTCAAACTCATGTTAGTTCAGTTCCATATTCAGCTCAATTTGATCTGCAGTGGGCCCAACCAGAAAAATAAAAACAGAATATCCTAGAAATAATGACAACTCCTAATTTTTGTCTCTGTTTTAGTGTAAAAAGAAACATTAAATTATGAAAATACTTACTTTTATAAACTATCAAAAAAAAAAAAAAAAAAAAAAAAAAACCCTGAAAAAACTCAAATTTAAATTAAAAAACGTAAGAAAATTTAGTGCAGTTTTCCCAGTCTTCTTCCTCCACTTCTCATTAGTCCATGTGCATTCTGGATCAGATCTCCAAAGACACTAAACACTGAGGAACAGGAAGAAAAGAGTTCAAACTGGACTGAATTTAATACAGACATTTCAGGTTGGCACATTTGTTCAGGTTAGTCACATTTTATTGGTACAGGAGAGTTTGGAAATGGAAATTTTCAGAAATTAATGTTATTTTTTGCACTAAAACAAAGAAAAAAAAATGAAGTTGTTTATTCTAGATTTTTTTTTTTTTTACTTAATTGAAGATTTTTTTTTTTTTTTGGGCTTAATTGAAGACTTGACACCCCTGCTATTGACACTATTTACAGCCGTGCACATGCTGACCATGCCACAGGTTTATTGCACAGTTTACTGTACTGTTTATTGCACAGAATTTTTGGAGCAGTTTTTGTTGTGAAGCCTGACAGCTGTAGGAAGGAAACACCTGCGCTACCTGTCCTTCACACACTTTGGATGCATCATTCTGTCACTGATGGAGCTCCTTAGTGCAGTGAGTGTGTGTTGGAGGGAACGGGAGTTAACTACACCCCACCTCAAAGCATTCCAGACCATCCATGTTGAACATACACAACAAATATGGAAGACCGCAGATGTCCACCACTGTTCTTCAACATGCAGGGGTGTTTCCAAAGTGTTCGTTGGGTCTTCTCGTTTAATATGTTATATGTTAATGTGGTCATTTTTTTTTTTTTTTTATATCTATAGATTTGAGCAAAGAGTACGATTGGAAAGTTTACAATGTAAATCAGCAGTCCCTGTATGCAAGACATTTTTGGTGCCCCAAGGCTCTCCTATGCTTGTGTGGAGGGGGATCTAATGAGACTCTACATATACAGTAAAGCACAGGTGTCAAACATGCAGCCCAGGGGCCAAATCTGGCCCACTAAAGGGTCCAGTCTGGCCCCTGGGATGAATTTGTGAAATGCAAAAATTACACTGAAGATCTCAACAATCAATGGTGTCAAAATAATTTTAGGTCAATTCCATCTAAAGTGGGTCAGACCAGTAAAATACTATCATAATAAAGTATAAATACTAAAAAACACAAATTTCTCTCTTTGTTTTAGTGTAAAAAAAAGTAAAATTACAGACAAATGTTTAGATTTACAGACTAGCCTTTTACAAAAAATGTGAAAAACCTGATCAAATATGAACAACCTGAAATGTCTTAAGAGAATTCAGAGTAATTGTACCAATATTCTGTCTGTTTTTAAATGTTTTGTGCATTTGTAGATCCACTGTGATCTGTACGTTGTAATGAACATGTGAAAATGAGAAGCTGAGGCCAAAAATGGCAATAAATTGTTAAAATTGCACTTTTTTTCTTAATAAATTTCACTTTGGTCATGGTTGTTCATGTTTTTCCACATTTATTAAAGGATAGTTTGTAGATGTAAAAATTTTGATAATATAATTTTACTTTTTTCACTCCAAAACATAGAAATTAGACATACAAATTTTGGAATTGATATTATTTATGTATTATGTTATTATTTGAATGATCCGGCCCACTGCAGGTCATATTGGGCTGGATGTGGAACTGAACTAACAGGAGTTTGACAGCCGGGCAGTAAAGGGAGCGCCTCAGGCACAGATATTTGTGCCCCAAACCGAAAACACAGGACTTGACTGCTCATTGAATGACCGAAAACATTTTAAAACCACACTTGAATGCATATTATATTTGGTACTGACGGGCTGTATCATGTATAGTGTTAGAATTACTCAATATTTAATTAACATTTAATCAAAATTTAATCATTTTAAAAGATCCTTTATATTATTTTACTTTAGATAGTAAAAGTCTTCAGTTTAGTCACACATTAGTAGTAGTTAATGTTTTAAGATAATTCTTTTGTTTCACTAGGTTTCTTTGTTTCACTAGTGCGTGCTACAGTTCTTGTGATAGCACATCCTGGTCCACATTCAAAACCGGCAGATTTATGAACACAGGACTTAGGTTTGACCTTAGCTACACTTTTGAATACTCAACCCCACATGGGATCATAAATCATTCTGCTGCATGTAAAGTGTCTGAGTTATATGAAAAGCACTATACAAATCAAATGTATTATTATTATTATTATTATTATTATTATTATTATTATTATTATCATCTATTGGAGATACGAGGTAAACATGGCCAGAATAGGCTCAAACATCTGCTTGACCTTAGACTCAGGTCTGTTTTTTGACACAACCCACCTAGTACGAGAGCAGCTCTGTAAAGACATGAGTCTGTGGCTTAGATAAGGAGGAGCTAGGATGTGTATATCTGAACTGTCGTCAGAACAGGTTACATTGCAGAGTCTCAAGGAGCAACATGAGGTGGCTGGAGAAAACCCAACCCACTGAATGGAATAACCACTGAAGATGAGCTCAGCCTAGAGTTCTAGAGAACCTCTGTCTGCTTAAAAATACTGGGTCTGCACGTGACGTCAGCGCGGTTCCGCCCACTGAGTGTCAGACAGAGGCAGATGAGTAGCGACTTTGGCTTGAATACTGCGAAAACTTTAGAACAATCTAAAAAATGGGGCAGAGCTGTTGTGCCATTGATCGCACAAATAGGTTCAAAAGCACTGGGAGCTCTCGTTTTAGCGGCGACCTAAAGCCACAGACAGAAGAAGCAGATGGATCACTGCAACTCATAGAAAGAACTGGAATCCAGACAACCAAACCTGGGTTTGTGGTTGGCATTTCGTGTCAGGTAACGTTAATTTATGCTGTATTCTTGCATAAAATCATCCCTTAAATTCCATATGGTTTTGGTGAGTGATATTAATGTATTATTACGTTATTGGCTCAGTTATTACATTTTCAAAGAATTTTTTTTATCAGGACAATAACGTAATAACCTACTGATAATGTAATAAGTTATTACGTTATTGGTCAAAAGTTATTACGTTACCGGTTCAGGTCTTTTATTACGTTATTGGTCAGTTATTATGTTATTGGCCTATTACATTTTAAAAATGGCAAATTTATTATGTTATGGGCTGTGATTACGTTATTGGCTTCTCCACACTCACTTGGGTCAGTACTAAGGGTTCAACTCCAGTAAATCAGTAGTGAACTGTGAGCACTACTGCTGGGCCTTTACCGCCCAAATCACCGCCAACAAACTCCGTCTGCACTGACACAAAACCTCCAAAACAATAGTATGTTGAATGAAAGCACTCACCAGCTGGAATCCTCTAATGAACCAGGACCAGGATGGACACAACTCTGGGTCTGTTGGATGCTTTCAGCCTTTGCATTGGGGATTTTCCCGGCGTTGAACTCAGGTTCATGTAAATGTCAGGATAGGTGATTTCTGTCCCAGATCAGTGTTGGTAGAACACTGGTTGTTTGGTAGCTTGGATGGATCCATGTCCAGTCCAGTTGTCTTTAATTTCATCTTCTATTCCACAGTTTTCTGCTCTGGCTGTAGTTACTGCTGTACTCCGCCATGTTGAGCTGGTTTGGTTTTGCCGCTCAGTCTGACTGAGAGGGGCGTGGCCTGGGGGGAAGTGACGGATGTGCATTCCCTCTGTACTGGGTCAGGAAAAGAATAGTGAGTCAGACTTTATGAACTGGCACAGTATAATGTTGTCAGGGAAATGAAGAGACCCACAGCTGTGTACAACTACTCAATTACTACTTTGTAAATAAACAGTTAACTGACACCGGCTGAACTCACTGTTACTCTAGAAATGCAGGAGAATACAGACACACAGAAGGCAATGAAGATAATATGTGATTCTCCAACAACAGCTTGTTCATTTAACTATTACTGTTTTTTGTGAAATTAATTACAGTAATTCCTATCGTCTTCTTCATGTGAGAAAGGTGGGGCGACACTCTAGTGCCCTCTATTGATGAGCCACCACTGCAAAATACTGTACTTGTGTATGTGTTTTCCTTTTTGTTCAAAATCATATAATGCTCCTTAAAAGCACCCTTACTGTATCTTCTGTTTTGTTTTTTATTTGTTTAACAATGAACTGCAAAATGGAAATGACAAAAATGAGTACAGGCTAAAACAGTGGTTTGTGTTGATTATTAAACAGGATTTACAGTTGGATTTTCAGTCTCTGTGTTCTTGCCATAAGTCAGACAGACATCAGTGAATGTCCTCAGGAACTGAACACTGCTAGCTTGATGATCTGAGTAGAATAAACTACACTTGACATGTTCATTGTAGCGAGCAATGACATCACTTCAACAGTGCAAAGGCCCTTCTGTAATTTTACATTTCACTGTAGTTCTTCAGCAATAATATATCTGAGACTTAGTACTTCAACGTAATCCTTTCAGAGTTTTATTTCACAGCGGCTTCAACAGGACGTGGCAGCAAACCAAGAGAAAACCAGTGGAAATATTCTATAGTTTCAAAGTAAAGAGAACTGAGTTGACACTATTAAAGGACTGAAATCAAATCGTATTTAAAGCATGTGAGCAATCCTCTTGTACTCAGTATTTGTAGTGATGGAGTTTGAAATGACTTTCACATCACCAGTGCTGCTGCTTTTGTAAATCGTCCTCGTACCTCTGACAGACTCTATTCAAAGACATTCCCACAGTTGAACCCTTTCATGCATGAATTATGAGAACAGTAATCAAGATTTTTTTCCCCTTTATTCCTCTTTAGGCATTTAAAAAACAATGAGATTTTTTTTTTTTTTTTTTTTTTGAAGCTATTTTTCATGGAGTTGTAAAAATGTGCATTTAATTTTTAAAGCAACGGAATGTGTATTTACTGATATACTGTGTGAAAACTATGAAATAAGAACATTTAATGCTGCTAATTTGATTTTTTCTCACATTTTAACATACACTACAAACAAAAAGTTATGGATATTTAAAATTTTTTGGGCTATTTTTTTCAGTTGGGATTTTTGCACAACACTTTTTACTTTTTTTGTGTGAATTGAAACATTTTTTGAATGACCAGACATAGTTTTATTTACTACTTACATATATACACTACTGTGACAGTGTTTCAGTCCAGGCTGAAAACAGCTGTTCAACTGTGCATAGAACAACTGAAAGGGTTCTATCTGCACTCTTCTCTTTTACTTTGTTTTAATTGATTATTATTTATGCTTTATTATGTTTTTAATTGTAATTGTGTGTTTTTAACCTCTCTTTTCCATTTTTGTAAAGCACTGTGATTTGCCCGGTGTATGAATTGTACAATACAAACAAATCTGCCTAGCCTTATTTATAAATGGCAAAAATGACCAAAAAAAAGACAAAAAAAAAAAGAGATAGCCTTAACTTTTTGTTTGTAGTGAACTCCAGTACTAGTCACTTCATGGAGATAATATGCCCAAAAAAATAAATAAATAAATAAACTTTGTTGTTAATTACAGTCTAATAACAACAACAAGGAATTGATTTACACTCAAACATGTTAGATTTGGTTTATCAAGAACAGCACAGTTACACTCATGTTATCAGTGTCAGTGTGCTGTGTATTGTGTTGGCTGATATGAAACTAAAATAACAAAATCCATTAACATACAAGAGAACAGCTGTAGAAGAACTGTCCACTGGACTGACCACTGTGCATGAAAGGGTTAATTTTTCACAAAGAGTGTCAGTGAGTATTATTTAAAACAGGCCTGAAAGCACTTCAAATATCCCCCACTGCCTGGGCCGCGGCACAGTTTACCCCCTTGTCACCAAGAAGCTCATTTTCATTGAAGCTTCAATAAAAGTAGTTCATACTTAAAAGCCTGCGAAGCGTGGAACATCAGAGGGAGCAGCCATATGGCTCGGATCAAAACCCTCGCCTCGACTGCAAAGAAAACTCTGCTAATTAAACGCTTCCCGATTAATTCAGTCACTTTAATTAGACGGGAATTTATTCCACATCAATATTTCACTATGTCAGCAGAAATGCCGCGGAGGCCACAAGAGAATGGAGGATACAGCTTCTTTTTTAGCAGCCCACCCCCCGTACCGCCTCACCACACTCTACTGTATACACACTCAGACACACACACACTGAGTCCACACGCCCCACTTATTGAATCGTTTGTCTTTTCACAGTCTCCCTAATGACTGATTTTGAGGGATGGGGTGATACAGGAGATGAAAAGTCAAAAGTTGGCCAAGTATTTAAAGCCCAAACTGAAGCGAAAGAGCCTCCAAAATTAGCTGCACACCCTCTGAAAACTAACACAAATCAGCTGCAGGTAATGCACTGAGTTTGGATTATGAGCCCAGGACCAAACCTGCACAGAAGAGTCTGTAGTAATAGTGGGTGGAACTGAACTGTGCAGCGTTTGGTGCAATTAGTGGGAATCGTCTTGTTCTTCAGATCATTAAACATTAATGGTTATGATTCAAGGCACACGAAGTCAAAGATTTGGAGAAACAGACAGATACATAAAGACAGTGAGTGAGAGGTGAGTTTGTGTTCAGTTAACACCACATTTCTGCAGCCGTTAATTGCACCAGTGGAACTGTGTGTGGCAATTTATGCACGTTTTGTGTGAACGACACAGATTTACATCAAGGCTTGTTTGCATAGACAGGGACACATTTTCTGCTGAATGTATGGACATTTCCTGGTTTACATGCATGCAAATCAGGGTTCCAACAAGTTAAATTTAGGACTTTAACACTTTCAGTGCCATGGGCCGATTAAATCGGCTTTATGAAAACAACCTGTAAAGTGCCACGGGCCGATCAGATCGGCTTTGGAGAACACGCCACATTTGTGTACAAACAAACCATCCACCCCCATTTCTTTCTCACACTTCGATGACGTTCTTTCTGTGTCCCCCTTTTGAGACCAAGCAGACGGGAATTTGAGGTCACGCGACCGAATAATATTTTTATATCTTTTTAATGTTTCTTATTCTCCGGTGTTTCATCAGAGGGAGCCCTCCATGCCGGGGGGCGGCTGTGGACTCCGGGGGCTGTGGCGCCTTCTCTCACTGGGGTCCGCTCCTTTCTGGTGGGTGGGGGTCCCAGTTGGCCCTCTCCCACTAGTTGGGATGCGGGGCTGTGTTGCTGGTGCCTGGTCGCCGGGGTCGGCGGCTGCCTCCTGGTGCGGATGGCTCCCTGAGACAGCGCCTCCTAAACTGATGTTTTACTTTTACTTGTACATTTTTGTTCTGGTCTACCCGTGCTCAGCCAGTCTTCTTAAGTATGTGTGAGCTTGTGGGTTTGCATGTATGTGTGTGTGTGTGTGTGTGTGTGTGTGTGTGTGTCTATGTGTGTGTGTGTGTGTGTGTGTGTATATGTGTGTGTGTGCGGGTGAGTGGGTGGGTGTGGGTGGGGGGCGGTACTGATTTTTAAACTGATATGTAAAGCACTTTGTGCTACAGTTTTTAATGTATGAAAAGTGCTATATAAATAAAGATTATTATTATTATTATTATTATTATTATTAAGAATTATGCAAATTACGATCAATAATGAATTGGCTGCGTCCGGTGCGTTTTGAATCTAATTAGCAATCGGTCGGATGTTACCGAGCGGTTTCCTGCAGGATTCTTCAAATATTATAAAAACGACGTGAAATACTGAAAAACGGCCAAATTCTGTGGCACTTTTAAGGCTTATTAGCCCCTTAACTGTCTGGCACTTAAAGAGTTAAGGCCTTTTTAAGACTACTTGGAACAGAATGTAATCCCCATTTAATTGCCATACTAGCAAAAATTCACAACTCTGGGGTGGAGCCCAGCACGCAGAGCCCGAGGAGGGGAGGAGGGTTCCACATTTTCAGTTGTCGGGTTGGAACGGGTAAAACTGAGTCGACTAATGTTACTTTCTTTGCAGCATGGACATTTAACAGACACATTTACACACAATACAGTGAACACGTTTTTGGCAACATGACTTCAGACCTACCCTATCAAATTTAATACTTTTTAAAGACGTCTTTAACCCTTTCATGCATAAATTATGAGAACCTTAGTCAAGATTTTTTTATTGAGTGTTTTTATTCCTCCTTAGGCATGAAAAAAAAATTGCGATCCAGTTTTTTTTTTTTTTTTTTTTTTTTTCATGGAGTTACAAAAATGTCCATGCATTTAATTTTTGAAGAAAAGAAACGTGTTTAAAACCCAATATCAGAAAGTGATATGAAAACAATGAAATAAAAACATTTTAATGCTGCTAATCTGATGTTTTCTTACAATTTAACATATTCTAATGCTAATTATTACTCATGTCTTGGAGACAATACGCAAAAAAAAAAAAAGAGAAAAAAAAAGCTTTTTGTCTATCAAATAACAATTGATTTACAGTAAAACATGTCAGTGCAGATCAGGTTTATCAAGCACAGCAAAGTTACAGTACTGGTCTGAATGTCAGTGTATGGAATGGTGCATTAGTGTCCACTGTGTTGGCTGATCTGGAACTGAAACAACCAAACCCATGAATATATAAGAGAACAGCTGGAGAAGAACTGTCCACTGGAGTGACCCCTGGAGTGACCACTGTGCATGAAAGGGTTAAGGTATTAAATGAAGATTTTTAAATTCAAGACTTTTCAGACTGTGTGGGAACTCTGGCAAATCCAACACTGATTAAGCTTTGCAGATGCTTTGTGAATTCCAGGCCATCTTTGTCTCATTTTTTTTGCGTCCTCAAATGCCACGCAATCCACTAAACACTGAACATGGTCAAAGCATGGGAATTCATGAATGTAAAAAAATTCAGATGCAACTGTTGAATCAAGATACAAATTAAAAATAAATAGTATATACTAGTACTTAAGTATATAAATGTTAGCTAACTCCATTTCTGAGCTAAAAGTATGTAGTGCTGCAGACTATTCCTGCTGCACAGGAGTCGACCAGAAGCACTGCAGAGGTTCAGTGAAAATGTTAGGATCTGGTCATTTTCTGCAGATGCTTTCTGATGCTGGACACGTCACCGTTCACATGTTCATCATAATTCTGTCACAGTGTCTCCTCTGCTTTGCAGGGGCGGATCCTCCTGCAGGTAGAGGAGGGCCTAGTTAACTGGAGCCACCTGGGCTCAGTATAAAGCAGGCCCCATACCATTCATTCTGCCTCTGTCTGCCCTCAGGTACGACCCTGTTTACTTTGTTCTGTTGTACATTCATCCACAATCGCACATACACTAAAAAATGATAAGTTGGCTCAACGTTAAACACTGAGGTAACAATTTCCATTAATCCTTTTCAGTTATTTCAACTTGGCCATAACTGCTTAAATACCTCCAGACTTCTGTTCTTCAGTAAACTCTATTACTTTAGTACAAATAACAGGATTTGTTTTTTTACTCTACAAGTTGAATTAAGTCCAACCAACTTAATTTTAATTGTGTAAAAACTACTCCATTTAGTTAAACTGACTCATTGTTTTACTTTTATTCTACTCTACTCATAAATGTCCATACAAGTAGTTACCTTAATGTTTGGAGTTGGCCTAACTTACTTCTGTTCATCAGAACTAATAGAAATTCCAGTTATATGATTAAACTGCTTAATTCTCTATGCATCTTAATTACTAGATCTGTCTGCATGTTAATATCTCAGTTGTACTCAATGCTGTTGTCCCCATGAATCATTTTTTAGAGTGTATGCTTTCACTCACATATTCACACACTCACACCCCATGCCCATTTTTACCTCTGCCAAAGAGGTTATGTTTTCATCGGGGTTTATCTGTTAGTTAGTTTGTTAGTAAGATAACTCAAAAAGTTATGGATGAATTTTGATGACATTTTCAGGAAATGGTGACAAGGCAAAAGGAATAAATGATCATTACATTTTGGTGGTGATCTGGGGGGGGCTGATCTGCCTTGGCAGAGGTCTGTGCTCTCCCAGTGCTTTTCTAGTTTATTGTTTGAATTTATTACTTACCATAAATTCCTTGAACTGGCCTGCACTAGTTGTCTGTGTCCCCTCATTTTTGGCACAGGCTTTGAACCGGCCTGTGACACTGTAGGCAGAGTGGAAAAAAGGGGAGTGGGTGAAGAGACGTGGTGTAGGGCTGAAGGAAGGAAGGTGACCTGGGAGTAGGGATGGAATGATTACCGGTATAACGATAAACAGTGGTAAAATCACAGACGGTTACTATTAATGTTTAAATTCTAATTCTCATGATAACTGTGTTTGATTACCACACTTTACTGGAGAAAACACCTAAAGATCTGCTTTTATGTCAAATATTTGAGTATAGTTTTAATTTATTACAATTTTAATTTTCTATACCTAATATTTGAACCAATATTCACTTTTAAAGTCTGTGAAAAGGTTCATTAAACATCTGTGTGTTATTTATGCAATAAATTATATACATTTTTCAAATTGGATTTTATTTATTTTTTTGTGTTTTCTGTCCTTTTGTGTTTTTATAGTAGGTTAAAGTGAAAAAATAATAGACAGATGATACAGATGAAGTTGTGCTGAAAAAACAGATCCAAACATGGGTATAGTAAACATTTGTTTCTATAGTATATAAAGGCCAAATCAAAAGGACTGAAAAACAGACAGAATAGACTCAGACCACTAAGGGTTAATATGTGAATGTTTCTGACACAGAAGGAACACTGAGACGATTATTTTATTTGTTTGTTTTTTTTAATACAACTCGATTAAATTATTTCAGTGTGTGTATCAGTACTTTTGGAACATTTTCAGCACAATTTCAACAATACTGTGATAATAATGATAACTGTGATAATTTTGGTCACTGTAACCATGATCTGAAATTTTCATATGGTTCCATCCCTACCTGGGAGACAGGTGATGAGACGTGATCTGAGATCAAGTAGGGGTCACAAACAGGAGCGTCAGTAAAGGTGAGTGTTGGAGAGTCTGGCAGATTCTAAAGACCATCTGGTAAAGACTGGAGAGTCAGTGAGGCTGACTGGAATGAGCTGCAGCTGAGTGAGTGAGTGAGCGAGTGAGTGAGTGAGTGAGAGCAGACAGGTGGAATGGGATTGGCTGATAGGTGTGGTGTGGAGAGGGAGAGGACAGCAGCAGGGAGTCCCAGGTGAAAAGTGTGCTGCTGATGAGCTGACAGTCAGGAAGGAGATAGCAGTGAAACAAACTGACAAATTCTGGTTTCATTGGACAAGGAGGAAGCAGTCCTGACACACAGACACAGTGAACACATGGCTGGTACTGGGTTTGGAACCCAGGACCTTTTTGCTCTAAGGTGGCAGGGCTATCCACTAGGGTGGTCCAACAGTCCTGGTGAAAAATACAGTTTCAGATCACCTCAGTTAGAACCCTGCATTAGGTTTATTCATTCAAAAGATGATTTCGGAAAAAATTTGGAAGAAAAAGCAGATGTTTTAGAGGTTGAACAAGTTGCTGAAGTTTCCTGGAAATGGACTAATTACCTCCGCCAAGGAGGTTATGTTTTTGCCAGGGTTTGTTTGTTTGTCTGTCTGTTTGTCTGTCCGTTAGTGTGAAACATAACTCAAAAAGTTATGGACAGATTTGGATGAAATTTTCAGGGTTTGTTGGAAATGGGATAAGGAAGAAATGATTACATTTTGGTGGTGATCGGGGGTGGGGGGGGCCACTGATCAGCCTTGGCGGAGGTCTGCGCTCTCCGAGTGCTTCTAGTTGTTCATTTTCAGCACAGACGAGCTGAGCTGTAAGAGAAGAGCAGTACTATCAGAACCAAGGTCTGAGGGATTCAGCTGGAAATATATGGATGAAGTAAGACCGCCCACATCTGTGGAACTGGAGTAAATATATGGATGAAGTAACTCCGCCCACATCTGTGGTACTGGAGTAAATATATGGATGAAGTAACTCCGCCCACATCTGTGGAACTGGAGTAAATATATGGATGAAGTAACTCCGCCCACATCTGTGGTACTGGAGTAAATATATGGATGAAGTAACTCCGCCCACATCTGTGGTACTGTAGTAAATATATGGATGAAGTAACTCCGCCCACATCTGTGGAACTGGAGTAAATATATGGATGAAGTAACTCCGCCCACATCTGTGGTACTGGAGTAAATATATGGATGAAGTAACTCCGCCCACATCTGTGGTACTGGAGTAAATATATGGATGAAGTAACTCCGCCCACATCTGTGGAACTGGAGTAAATATATGGATGAAGTAACTCCGCCCACATCTGTGGTACTGGAGTAAATATATGGATGAAGTAACTCCGCCCACATCTGTGGAACTGCAGTGTAGAACTGTTTGGCAAAATTAGTCAGTTTCCAGGAAATACTTCTTCTTTTTCTTTCGTTCTGACAGGGTATAGTTTTCAGATGTTTCCTGCTTGACAGTTTCCACTGTGACTCCAGTCTTCCTCAGAAGCGTCATCCGACGTGCTGCTGACGTGTCATTTATCAGGAAAAAATGAGGCCGAGGGGGCATACACCCTCTGCACACCTGGGATTCCCTCCTCCAGAGACCACTTACAGAGACCATGTAGTCGCCGTCCTGCTCTGAAAAATCAATCTCATCCACCATTAATTGATTACATAAAATTAAAAAGAAATCGATCCAAAATTGATCAAATCGATGTTTTTTACCCCGCTCTAATTCTGAATACCATCTAATATTTTTGCTTGTCTTTGTAAATACTAAGAAAACCTAATGTGAGCACATGCCTGCTTCTAAACTACTGACACTGACAATCCTGCAGGGTGGTGTTTCAGCCGCTTCTATGAACACACGGAAAAACATCATCAAGAGAAATGTTTGTATTCTGTTTTTGTTTCAGTTGCTACTTTTCCAGGCTCTGAAAACTCCAGACTCATGTATCTCTGTAAAGTCAGAGCAGTGGAAGGCACAACCACGTTTAATGAGGGAAAAGAACACTGACAAAGGCTTTCATTAAAGACTCTTAATGCTTTCACTGCACTGAGGAAACAATAGTGTTTGCTGTTTTGTTTACCCAATTATATTTGGTAATTTACATCAGCATTGCCACTTTTTTATTCCTATCATGTGGATATTGTATCACTATTGTACCATAATGTCAAATGAATGTGCTGCAGCCAAGTCTTTAATGTAAATGGTTTCTTTTCTGCTTATCACCAAAAGCTCTTAATCTGCTAACCACAAACAAAACATTTACACAGTAAAGTAGAGTGTGTAAGATTTTGTGTGATCGTTTTGCAGCCTGTTTATAAGATGATAAAAATGAATGTGGGTTTTTTTTTTTTTTTTATTATTATGGGCTATTTATATTTACCCCTTCTGTACCAGAAACTCAGTACTTCTGAATAACATACTCTGCTCTAGATTTAAATGAAATAAAAACAATGTCCTCTTTGGTTTTACTAGTTCTGAATTAAGAGATTCAGATTATTCATTGTTTGGTATAGAACGTTATTTGGAGTAGGGGATTCTGGGGCTCTAACCACAGACGTTTACTTAAAAGCCCTCAGATCTTTAGGTTTTAATAATAACGTCAACTATACTTTGCTTTCTGGCTATAATAATTTACCAAAAAATTAAAATGTTCCATTTTATATCAAGTAAGGATGATGGATATAAGTGGTAGAAATGAGTTTCCTCCACAGGGGATCTGAGCTCTCATTAGAGGTGGGGGGAGGACTTCAGCCGTCTGAGAGGGTTCAGATTAAAGCTGTACTGTATGATGTGGCATTTTTACACGTTTCCTTTGTCATCTTAACCCTCAAATCCAGGTGTGCTTTTTAGGCACACTTTGCACTTTGTGTTAAAAAACTTCATATTATTTTTCACAGTTTAAATAAGGTTAGAATTCAAAAGTTGTTCATTTTTACATGATCTTTAAAATTCTGTCCACCAACTAAAATGTGCACATTGTAAACAAAAGAAAATGACCAGACTAGCATCTGTCTGCCAAGTGTGCATAAAACACACTATTTCTAACATTAGAACCACTGTTTTGGATCCAAAGCCTTTAAGGCATAACTCCTGCTTTTACTGAGATCTGGGCTTCATTTGAGAGGGGAGGGGCTAAATTAATTTATTAACGTTGTTAATGTTGCTGTTAATCATTGACATATGCCAGGCTGCAAAAATCAAATAATATTTCATCCAATTTTTATGTAGTATTTTGAAAAAACAAACATATTTTTTGTTGTTTGCATCAAAAGATGTAGTGACATCATGATAAAAAAAGATTGTTTAAAAGGTTAAAAAAAAATGTAAAATGAATGATTATTTGATCTGTATGATTAGGGCTGACCTGGATTTACAAAAATAAAATCAAATTAGAGCAGAAAAATGAATCAATATATAATATTTCATAGTTTGATTTATAGGTGTGCATTTTACGCACACTTAGTGACAGATGCTAGTATTTTTGAACATTTGACCTAGTGCCAAAAATAATAATGCAAATTAACCAATGTTGGAGTTAATCATTGATATATGCCAGGATGAAAAAATCAAATAATATGTGATCCACTTTTTATGTAGTATATTAAAAAAAATAATGAAAAAAAATGGTTTGTTTCCATTACAAACACGGCATTTAAAGGGTTAAAAATGTTACAATTATTGAGTATTTGGTGTTTTTATTGACCGCTCAAGCTGATGAAATAGAAAAAAGTGTAAAAGAATTAAAAACAAACTGTAGGAATTTTTTTTTACATTATTCCACAAGTGTGCCAAAAAGGCCCACTAGGTGTTTAGTAAGGGCCTTGGTGGACGGGATACCAGAGGGATAACTGAAATAAATAAAAACTATAATTAAAAGAAAAAAATTAGAACTAACCGAAACTGTATTGTGTGCTTACAAAACTAGCTACAACGTATACAAATTATGGATAAAATTCCTTTAGTTTTCATCTTTGTCAATGTGGGATTGATATGAAATTGATTTATTTCCCTCAAGCAATTTTCTGTGCTGTCTCCATACGACACTTTTTGCTCCGTCACTTGTGTTCACTTGTGGTTTCCAGTCGTCTTCTGGTCCCCACTCTACCTGGAAACATGGAGACTAAAGCAGCAGAGTCCTGTCTGGGATTGATTTGAATAGGAGCACAGAGAAGAAGAGAAAAGAGACCACTGAACTACAACTGAACTACAACTGAACTACAACTGAACTACAACTGAACTAATACTAACCTAAAACTAAGCATTTAGAAACTAATAAAAACTGCAAACCTGCTCTAAAAACTAATAAAAACTAACTGAATAAGAGAAAAAAAAAGTCAAAACTAAATAAAACTAAACTAGAATGAAAAATCCAAAACTATTAGAACCTTGCTGGGAGTACATGGATCCAGTAGGAGTTCACGGGTGGGAAGTCACAGGTTTGTCTGCCATTCCAGTGCATTTCATCAGTAGAAGGTTGGAAAAACATGAGTTACAGGTGGAGTAGAACGCAGCATAAGGGATGGAGTGACTGTGTCTCTCCATAATTGGTCCAATAAAGTAAGTGGAGCTATAACCTCTGTGTCTCACCTAAGGAAACCATATCAGCTGATGCGTGCATGTTCCTTCTGGGTACAGAAAGAGAAGATTCAGGCACAATATGTCTGTAAACTCCAGGCAGCTGAAACACCATCTATAAATCCAAACAGAGGACAGAATGCAAGGCAAAGTGTACAGAGACCTTCATAACAGACCTGTGCTCTGGTCTCAGAGCTACAAAATGGTTCAGGTCAAGTCAGTGGATTCAGCGCCTGGTGTTTATCTGTTTGTGTCTGAGCGCTGAGATGCTTTTCACCTCACTTATGTCATGTGACTGCACCTGCACTGAGTTCACGTCAGGTTCATTTCAGTGTGCTGCACTGAGTGTTTTGTCTGCATTGGCAGGAATCTGAATTGTACATTTTTGATCATAAGTGCTGACACTGTTAAATGGGGGTTAAGTCACATCCATTGATTGAACTGTAATTTTAGCCTGCTAGCAGTTAGCACATATGTGGTTAGGATGCTAGTGATTAGCTAAAAATGTAACGGGTGCAGTCCAGACTCAGATGCAGGACCACAGACCAGGTGATTTAACATAAACAGTCTTTATTCAGGTTTTGCACATACATCACATGATCACGTGGTTTTCTGTTTACGATGCCATATTGGTAGGCAAGCTTTCCTTGGATCGTACAACTGCCCATTGTTGGTGATATTTCTCTTTCTCCTGTGTAGAGCTACAGTAACATAAAGCTTGAAGCAGTGTGACCATGGTAACCACATGTGTAGCGGTTGGTTGCAATAATCAGCAAGAAAAAAAAAACCACCTGTAAATCCTTCTATAGATTTCCGAAGGATCCAGAACGGAGGGGGCTGTGGATGGCAGCCATGAAACACGAAGGCTGGCACCCATCCAGCAGCAGCCAAGTATGAAGCCACCATTTTACTGAGGGTAAGTGAACGCATTAAAACACAAATTAGCTTATGGTTACAGAGACGTTAGCAGTATTTAGTTCAATAAAGTAGAAACAGTTCTTAAACTGCCTTTTATTTTCATTACATGTTAAAACAACATTTACATTTATTATTTAAATGAGTATTTTACGACATGGCAATAAACTTTTTGTAAAAGACATAGGAAAATACACAACTTACACTTGCTGTCAAAACAAATCTGTCAGATATTTGGGCCACCATCAGTTCCCAGATGTTGTCACCAGTCCAGATGTCAAATACTTATATGCATCTAGACTCTTAAATGCTTTCATCTCTGATCCTGTGTAGGCAGATGGATTATTGAGCAGATTGTTGTAAATCTGTGGTAGCTAACTGCCGGCACTTCTGAGCACTGACAATAGCACAGAGTTTATCCAAGGTCCAGCTGTAGGGGTCCACGGCTATAGATCTGATCTTTTCCACGTAACGAACCTTGGAGGTGCTACCAAGGGCTCTGGCGATATGGGACAGGACGATGGTGCCTTTAACACAAGCAGACATACTCGCACATAACAAAACACACAAACACCAGTCCAAAGAAAAACACCAGATAAAGCAACACTTCTGACTTTCTGGATCCAGAGAGCGTGCCTACCAATATGGCGGTGTAAACAATGATCACATGACCAGTGACGTCAGCTGCAAGTCCTGAATTGAGTCCACGGAGCACAGGGAAAAATACGAGGAAAACAAGTTCAGACAGTTGTTCACTTCCTACGGCCTTAGCGGCACTATGACCACACAGCTCACCAGGGCAAAGGCCAACACGGAGCACGCAGCAGGAGGGTCGGGGACGGACGAGGGTCCAAACCAGGAAAGCCAGACGAAACCAGAGGAGCGGAGGCAACAGGCGTAGTCAGGGACGGAAGGCAGGTCGGTAATTGGAATGTGGACAGGCAGACGTGGACCGGCAGATGTGGTCAGGCAGACGTGGACAGGCAGACGTGGACCGGCAGACGTGGACCAGCAGACGTGGACCGGCAGACGTGGACAGGCAGATGTGGACCGGCAGACGTGGACAGGCAGACGTGGTCAGGCAGACGTAGACAGGCAGACGTGGACAGGCAGACGTGGACAGGCAGACGTGGTCAGGCAGACGTGGACAGGCAGACGTGGACAGGCAGACGTGGACCGGCAGACGTGGTCAGGCAGACGTGGACAGGCAGACGTGGACCGGCAGACGTGGACAGGCAGACGTGGACCGGCAGACGTGGACCGGCAGACGTGGACAGGCAGACGTGGTCAGGCAGACGTGGACAGGCAGACGTGGACCGGCAGACGTGGACAGGCAGACGTGGACCGGCAGACGTGGACCGGCAGACGTGGACAGGCAGACGTGGTCAGGCAGACGTGGACAGGCAGACGTGGTCAGGCAGACGTGGACAGGCAGACGTGGACAGGCAGACGTGGACCGGCAGACGTGGACAGGCAGACGTGGTCAGGCAGACGTGGTCAGGCGAAGGGCAGGTAGGTGACCAGGAGTGAGGCAGGTGGACTGTAATGGCTAAACTACTTATATCCATGTCTATCCATATATAGTTGCATGTATTTTATATATCATATAGGCTTCTAACTGTATTCCAGATATCTTCACATGCACACACATGTCACTGTGTATTCTAGAGCAGTTCTGACCTCTTCTGTGTTGTGTCCAGAGTAGAAGGCCAGGCCGACACCTGGGTAGGATAGAGATGATTTCTCACAGGGGTCTTATCTCGAACTTCCTGGCACTAACCAAAACACTTTCAACACAATAATTTTCTCATGGGAGACAGAAGACTACATTGTGACTTGTATTTTTGGCTTCAGACAGCCTCAGCCTTTGTCTGAGGGGTATCTCTTTCTTGGAGCTCCAATAAAGTGAATACTTATGACACTGAACGCTTGAACTGACCCTTCTTTATTAAAGACAAATTAGTAGAGGATTATTTTTCCATAACAGGACGCAGTTAGGCAAACAGGCAAGGCAGGGCAGGTTCAAAACCAGGGAAACAGACAGGAGTAAACGCTGGATAGTCACACACAAAGCAGAGAACAATCTGGCAATGACCAGAAGACAGAGGTGAATGTATCCACCTGAGCTGATGAGCCACAGCTGCGCTCACAGGTGGAAGGAATGAGCTGATGAGGAGCTGTGTCCAGAGAGAGAAAGAACAGCAGAACAGACACAGATATGACCACAAAAACAATGACACTGCAAAAAAACATTTATATCAACATCAGCTATTGGCCAAAGGATTATTTTTACCATGTTACTGGCACAAAATCTGAAGAGCCTTCCTATGAACAGATGAATTCACCTTTGACAGAACTGCTGTATGGGTCATTCTGCTGAATGGGTGCCATTTCTTTCACCAGGACGTTATATACATAAATGCATATATACATAAATGCATATATGCATAAATGTGCAAAACAAACCCACTCATCTGCCAACATGACGACTAAAGTTCTGCTGCTTTTGGCTGCTGTGACTTTCTGCTCCTGTTTAAGTGTATGTTTAAGTGTTTTGTTTATTTATTTTCTTCTGTTTTCATATCCATATTCGAAATAAATACATCAATCAATCAATCAATCAATCAAAATCAACTGTAAAATCTGTTTTATTTGTAAGCAAAGTGTCCTGCACATTGATCTAATTGCACATGTAAGATATGTAATTGAGGACGTTAATAAAAACTACCTAGAACACTGATAAAATAGCATGTATTACCTGTCCCCACTCTCGAACACTGCACTTTACCATGAAATCTAATGATTAAATTACTTAAGAAATGTCTTTTTTTTTTTATTATTGTGTGACTCCATGTCCCATCTATGTTTTAAGTAATTTTTTTTTTTAAGAAATCCCATAATATTTACGTGAAAATACATGTTACCCATGTCCCTGTGTTCTCACTCAGTCCTGTTACCCTCACACATTCCCCCCTCTGAAAAATTTGGAACATTCTACAAGTCACATGTTCAACAGGAAGTTACATCAGCTGGGTTTTCAGAAGGCCATGGGAAGACCAAAAGTAAGTTTTCTCATTTTTTTTCTGCATATTTGATGATATTGTAACTATGACTGAGAAGGTTAATCTGAACGCACTGTCCTGTTACTGAAATTATTTCTTAGATGTTATTTGCTTCTTTTAAAAATACAAATGTTTTTGTAAATCACTAGAATGTGCTCAGTGTCCTCACACAATTAGCATGGATGCCATGTGGCTGTATTTCATGTATTTGCTAATTCTATGCTAAAACACTCCTGTTACTCTACATGAGTAACAGGAGTGAGTAACAGTAACAGGAGTGAGTAACAGTAACAGGAGTGAGTAACGTTCTCTGGTTTATTGATTTATTAGTGTGAATATTAGTCGATATAATACTATTGACCTGATTATTAAGTTGTACAGTTGAAACTACTGAAGTTGTTATTTAAAATAGAATGTTACACTGTGAATACCATACATACATGGAGTCAGTCCACCACTTAGTGCTGCAGAAGACCAGCGTCACTATTGCACTTAATGCAATGCTGACCCAGAGAGGAGAGAGGGATCTTTAGAGAAGGAATAAGATGAATACAGGAAGGACCTCGAGTCAGGCAGGAAGAGAAGCATCAATGACTTTAGTGAGAGAGAAAAGCACAGACGTCGCAGAAAGTGGAGGTAGACTTACCATAAGGTCAAGGACAGGAAAGAAGCTCTGTAAGACCTCATCAGCCCTCCACAGGCCTCAGCGATCACCAGTACAAGCTATAGATCCACAGCCAAGCCCCTCCAGGCAGTGGTGTGTCCAGGGTATACAGTGGTATATGGAGTACACCTACGTACTTTTCAGTCAGTACTGTGTATGTGTAACAGGGTCAATTATTTCGCAGCAATGTGGGTATGTATATGATATTGTGTGTTGTTATAATTACACAAAATCTGTTCCTTTTATTTTCATTTCTTTTGGTTGGTACCTGACATTGTGGGCCTCTGGGTCAGTGTGTGGAACTTCTAATTTGAGTCTGTTCCCCAACGAGCAATTTCCAGTGTGACACTGCGCGCTATAACGGAGTTTTCGCGCCTTTGCCTCTTCCCTTTTGTTCCAGATTTCCGTGGGAGAGGTAAGCAGTCGTGTAGTTCATGAAAATTTTTGGTTTAGCCTCTGTTAATTTAATTTTTTTTTTACATAAACTGGCTAGTTCAGGGTGTATGAGCTGCTTATAATGTGCTGAAACACATTTCTGTGTCATGTTGTTTTGTGTAGGAGCTTGTTTTCCGGGGGTTGCTGACCGGAGGTTTTTGGGTTTTTCTGTCACTTGTCAGCCGAAGAACAATAAACGGAGACTGCCTCCAAAGACATGGACGGATGTCATCATTAAAAAGAACACAACGCAGAGTCCGACACCACCACTTACATATACCCACTTCTAAACCCCCTGATGTGCACCATTCAGTAAATATCTGAGCCAAATGGCCCATTTTTTCCCTTAGGATGGTGAAGCCATGACCCGGTCTGGACATTTGGAATGGGTTTTCAATTGTTTGCAATACTGGAAAAAGGAAAAAAAAAAAGATGGGAATCATATGCTATGGCTATGACAGTCACCACATCTCAGCACAATTGAAGCAACATTAGACAGAGCTGTGATCACTGAAACACCAAATGTGGGATTATGTTTTAGAAGAAAAGGGCAGAGTTTGCATTTAAGCTGCATTTTTATGTTGATTTTCATCTTTAACCCATAAAGACCCAGTGCTACTTTTGTGACAGTTCCTAAAAGACGTTTTTCTCTATATTTAACCTTTCTGAAGTGATTTATCACTATTTATTGTAATATTATCTTCTGTGTTTTGCATTTTTTGGTGAAAAACTGGTATTTTCCAATATATAATTTTCTGATCATGTACACAGTTATAAAAGCTCAGATTAAAGTTGAAGGTTATTAAATTAAAAACAGAGAAAACTAAAGAAAAATAACTTCTAAAGCAAAATCTGTCATTAACTGAACATAACCCCAGTGTGTCCATCCACTGTCATTGATCCAACTCCATGGGTTTGACCGGAGAATCAATGTTGTAGAAGATGATGGTGTTTCCATGGTAACTACGAAGCCTCTGAGCATTCAAATGGGTCATATCTGATTACCATGAAAAGATGACAATCCAATTTTTTATATGTATTGATAGGATTAGTGAATAAAGCAGTGGTGTAGTCCAGGGTGTACAGCAGTATACAGAGTATTCCTACTTATTTTTCAGTCAGTACTGTGTATACCCACTTCTAAATCCCCCTGATGTGCACCATTCAGTAAATATCTGAGCCAAATGGCCCATTTTTTCCCTTAGGATGGTGAAGCCATGACCCGCCCTACTCTGCCACTAATTGGCTAGTACTCACTGCCTTCATTGATTTGATTGGTCAACTTTAGGCATGAAGACTGATGAGCCAATCAGAGGCAGAGTAGGGCAGGTCATGCAGAGGAAAATATTGCTAACTAGCGCTGTCCACCTCTGTAACCTGATTGGACACCTCAGGTGCCAGTGCCACCCCAGTTGATTAACAGGTCCTGAAATATCTGTTTCGAGGACTATACAGCCCTCCGCCTTAGCCCTTCCCCTCCGACTAATCGAGAATCAGGACAACACTACCCCTTCACATGTTCAGGGAAAACTAAGGGGGAGGGGCCAAGGGGTGAATTAGGATTCAGCCCATCGCTCTCGTATCTCTGAGCTACGATAGGCTCCTCCTCCTAACTGTGAGAGCGGTCTCCACAGTCTTTGGTCTCCACACACCAGTAGAAAAATGGAGTTTGCCGAGGAGAGTGAGAAGTTTGTGGCTAAAAATACGAGTGTGGAATGTGGAATGTGGCCTGTGTGGAATTGGTACGGCTTCGAAGTTTGTGATGAAGACCAAACCATTCCTCGCTGCAAACTCTGCCTGAAGGCGGTATCAGTCACAGACAGCAGCACAACCAACATATTACAGCTTCTCAAACATTAGCACACGCCAGAGTGGGAGCAGTGCGTTGCATACGAAGACGACATGTCGACTTCTGTTGTCTTTTGCAGTTTTACCCAAATGTCGAAAATTGAGTTTTTGAGGAAAAAACTGGGATATTATTTTTGGCTGAAATCGTGCAGCCCTAGTGCACAATGACAGATAGTACCTGTTATTTATTCAGATTTATTAACGAAAAACCTGCTTCTCTGTCTGATGTCAGTCATGACAGTGTTGAACACCAGTAAAAGTGTGTCCTGGTACTTTCACTAGTGCACATAAATTCTTAAAGGTGCGGGAGACTTTTGTGACCAATTTGTCATCAAATCTGTCCATCCTCAGTCATATCCTCACTATCATGAATCTGTTCGTCTGTCTGTCTGTCATTACTCGCCTGAATCTCTTGCATTACGGTTAACAGTTTCTCAGTGTCATCCACCAGAAACAAACCATGTGTTTACCAACAGAGCCACGAGGGAACTTTGTCACAGTGTGCATTGTGGAAGGTTCGCGCAGTCACCTGACAGCGGCAGTTGCAAAGACACGACGCAGAAATGGCAGGAGCTCCCTTCCCTCTATTCATATTCCTCCAGCTGTTTCCGCGTTTCAGCCGTCTCCGCGTTTCAGCCGTTTCCGCGTTGTGTTTGTTTCATTCATATAATATCATATGGCATCACTGCTGCTTTTCAGGTGGCTGCGCAAACCTCCCTTTCCCACAATGCACGTTGTGACAAAATTCTGAAGATGCCCAAGTTCCCTCCCGACTCTGTTTGTAAACACATGGTTTGACAGATTTGATGAAAAATTGGTCACAAAAGTCTCCAGCACCTTTAAGGATAAAATAGGAAATAAATAGTGAACTCACCTGTACTGTATTGCTGTGTTCCAAAGGTTTTCCTGATCTGTTTGGCACCAATAATGCCGTACTTTCCGGACTATAAGCCGCTACTTTTTTCTCGTTTTGAACCCTGCGACTTATACAGTGATGCAGCTCGAGTATAGACTTATATGGGCTTATGTCCTCCAGGGGGCGCTCTAACAGGAAGCGCAAAAGTGAGACAGACAGGAGGAAGAGGTGATGAAGAGGAGAAGTTTGAAGCTGAACTTTTAGCAATCATTTTGTGTGTCTTGCACAAACCCTCATCATGGAAACACATGACGAAATGCATATGATGCAGCTTTTAAGTTAAAACCAATCGATGTGTCTGTAAAGAAGGAAATAGAGCTGCAGCACCGAAGTGCCACTGAGCAACAGCGGAGGAGGGACGTAGAAGGAGTGTGACGGAGCCTTTGAGGATGTTCAACTGAAGAACACTGAAGAAGACGACTGCACTGGTTTAATGAGCAGAAGAAGAGGAAGAGACCGACCAGTGACTGTTCTGGGTTTGTGAACCAGCCTGTTCCTGATGTTTGACTGATGTTCCAGACACTGTTTGGAAAAAAGCAGTGAAGGGATGGAAATAAATATTTAAATAATCTTTCTGTTTACCATCTGTCTGTGGAAATATCTCATGTGACAACGTGGACACCTGTGGCTTATAGTCAGGTACGACTTATAATCAGCCACGGCTTATATTCTGGTGCGCCTTATAGCCTGGAAAGTACGGTAATCCCTGACACAAACCACCTGCTGGACCAGTACTTTACCCATATTTCATCTGCGCAAAATGATCATTTTTGTTTAGGCTAGTTTTGTCACTTGGAGCGTTCATGTGCAAAAAATGACAAGTGGTCCAAATGACAAAAAACAAACACATAAATGCAGTGTTTCCAGGCCACAGATAATATAAAGTAAGCCGATACTTATGCATTTTACGTAGCACAACACCAATATTTTGACTTTGGAGGAGTTCAGAAATCAGTATTTATTGAAACAACCCTGCTTTTCAGCCATTGTTTGCATGTTGGCATGCTCTCCATCATTTTTTCCAGTCGCTCTTGGCTGCTCTATGCCACTTCTGGAGCAGAGAGATGAGCAGCTTGGTTTGTTTAATCAACTGTGTCCAGCCATCTTCCTTTTGATCATATTCCAGAGGTTTTCAAAGGGGTCCAGGTCTGGACATTTGGAATGGGTTTTCAATTGTTTGCAATACTGGAAAAAGGAAAAAAAAAGATGGGAATCATATGCTATGGCTATGACAGTCACCACATCTCAGCACAATTGAAGCAACATTAGACAGAGCTGTGATCACTGAAAACACCAAATGTGGGATTATGTTTTAGAAGAAAAGGGCAGAGTTTGCATTTAAGCTGCATTTTTATGTTGATTTTCATCTTTAACCCATAAAGACCCAGTGCTACTTTTGTGACAGTTCCTAAAAGACGTTTTTCCTCTATATTTAACCTTTCTGAAGTGATTTATCACTATTTATTGTAATATTATCTTCTGTGTTTTGCATTTTTTGGTGAAAAACTGGTATTTTCCAATATATAATTTTCTGATCATGTACACAGTTATAAAAGCTCAGATTAAAGTTGAAGGTTATTAAATTAAAAACAGAGAAACTAAAGAAAAATAACTTCTAAAGCAAAATCTGTCATTAACTGAACATAACCCCAGTGTGTCCATCCACTGTCATTGATCCAACTCCATGGGTTTGACTGGAGAATCAATGTTGTAGAAGATGATGGTGTTTCCATGGTAACTACGAAGCCTCTGAGCATTCAAATGGGTCATATCTGATTACCATGAAAAGATGACAATCCAATTTTTTATATGTATTGATAGGATTAGTGAATAAAGCAGTGGTGTAGTCCAGGGTGTACAGCAGTATACAGAGTATTCCTACTTATTTTTCAGTCAGTACTGTGTATACCCACTTCTAAATCCCCCTGATGTGCACCATTCAGTCGTATTTCAGCCAAATTGCACGTTTACCCCTTGGATGGTGAAGCCATGACCCGCCCTACTCTGCCTCTAATTGGCTAGTACTCGCTGCCTTCACTGATTAGATTGGTTAACTTTAGGCGTGAGGACTGATGAGCCAATCAGAGGCAGAGTAGGGCGGGTCATGCAGAGGAAAATATTGCTAACTAGCGTTGTCCACCTCTGGAACCTGATTGGACACCTCAGGTGCCAGTTCCACCCCAGTTGATTGACAGGTCACTGCACATCTCATTGAAAGATGCGCGATTATTGGAAATGTGATAATGAAGGCAGAATAAACGTCTTTCAAATGAGTGAACACATATTAGAGAACATACTTTCATGGAATACAGATTTATTACCTACAGAGTTTATGGGTTTGTTTATCTGTTTGTCTTTTAGCAAGATAACTCAAAAAGTTATGGACGGATTTTGATGAAATTTTCAGGAAATTTTTCAGGGAATGTTGATACTGGCACAAGGAACAAATTATTACATTTTGGTGGTGATGGGGGGGGGGTGGGGGGCTGATCTGCCCTGGTGGAGGTCTGCGCTTTCCGAGTGCTTTTGTAGTTCTGACGTCAGTTTTAAGGTGGTTTCAGAATGAGTCACAGTTTTAAACTACTGGTCATGTGACTGCACATTTAGAGGAGAAGAGATTTAGTTGCCAATAGTTAAACTATGTGAATAAGGCTAGTGTTATGAAAGGCTAATGTTATGTTATAAAAGGTTAATGTTATGAAAGGCTAACGTTATGAAAGGCTAACATTATCCTATGTTTGCCTCCTGTTGAATCCATCTCCATTCCTGCAGCTGCTTGTGTTTCCAGTCAAACCTACAAACTGCTCCTGATCAAGTCATGATCATTTTATGATAGTGAGTAAATACTACTGATGGATTTTTGGGTCAACTAAATACAGTAGTCTGACATGTCACTGTTTCTAAAACTGTTTTCTGGACTACTTAAAAAAAAAAAGGCAAAAATTGAGAGCATACCCACTTCTCCAGGAACCACTACAGCACTGGGATAAACAGTGTTAAACATTTCCATCAGAAGATGGTTTTGGTCAGTGGTGGATGTTTGGGTCTTTATGGGTTAAATTTACATCTTATCTGTAACAACTGGGCTGATGAAATGAAATTCTTTAAATTCACCATTCAGTTTGTAAAAAAAAACAAAAAAAAAATCAGATACTCATAGGTCTGACTAAAGAACATGTTAAATATCTGCTTTAAAATCTAAACTGCAGTGAGTTGAGCTGAAGTAGTTTGTGCCTGTTGAACCACTAACTACATAATATGAGAAGTGCATCACAAAGGTCACCAGCAACTGCAGATTAAGTGAGTCATCGGTTTAACACTCTGCTAATGAAGCTAAAGTAGCTGTGTTCTGTGTGCTTTTTTCCACTCTCGTGCACTGTTACCCAGGGGTTGGTTAATTATCTCTGCTGTTCACTACTGTTCTCACACCAGCCTAGAATGTGCTATTACTGGGGTCGAATGGGCAGTTTGTGCTTGATCAATAATAGGATTGTGTGAAGCAACAAACTGATCTTTTGTTTCCTCTTGTGTCTGTTTTTGGTCTTATTCAGTCACCCCTATCAGTGCTGCTGTTGACTCTGTCATCACTTCCAACCTCCCTGTCTGTGAACTCTTGTTCCTAAAACCAAAGGAAAAGTCCTTTGGATTCATCCACAGCACAAAACGTTACACTGAAAACAGAAGCAGTGCTAGTTTACCACAATTAAATTAACCTTTAAAGACCCAAGCATCCATCACCAACCTAAAGCATCAGCTGATCTAAACTGTATAACACCTGTTGATTTACTAATTCTATCAATACGTGTAAATAATAGGTGTCAAATACAGTTCTTCATCTTTTCCTGGTCATCAGATATGACCCATTTGGACGTTCAGAGGCTCTGTAGTTACCGTGGAAACACTGTCATCTTCTACGACACTGATTCTCCAGTCAAACCCATGGAGTTGGATCAATGACAGTGGATGGACACACTGGGTTTGTGTTCAGTTAATGAGAGATTTTACTGAGAAAGTCACTTTTTCTGCAGTTTTCTCTGTTTTTAATGAGCTTTTATGAACATCTTAATGATCAGTAAATTAAATGCAGGAAATACCTGATTTATACTTGAGTCAAAAATCGGTCAGTTTCATCAGCATCAGCCCAAACCTGCCGCCTATAGGAGGACAGAATGAATGAATGAATGAATATTTATTTCAGTTATGTACAAAACACATCCATATTAAAAAACAAACAAACATAAAATTAACACATTTGTTAACTGAAAAAGGAAGAAGCTAAAGCCAAAGACTTATTTCTGCTTCTCCTATTCCCATCCTTACTCCGACTCCACACCTGAAGTTGCAGCAAATAAAACATTAACACAAATTATTCTACATTCAGTTTCTTAAGTCACTTTGAAATCATATGACTTTCATAGCTCTTGAGAATTTGACAAATTAAAGCCTTTTTGAAACTCGACAGCGAGCTACACAATTTCACTTCATCCTTCAATTTGTTCCATAATTTGACCCCAGTAACAGAAACACAGTGATATTTAACGTTTGTTCTTCCTTTACATGTTTCAGACACAAACATCCCTCTTAAATGATAGTTTCCTTCTCTTAACTTAAACATTTTCTGACAGAAGCAGTGAGCTCCCTCTGTGGTCTGACACCAGCTGATGAGCCGGATTAAAGACACCTGGTGCAGACTGTGAGGCAGAGGACACACTGCTTCAGTTTGGCTGCAGACACTAGAGGAGGAACAACTGAGTGTTCAGCTGGGACAAACCATGAAAGGCCACTGGTAGGAATGGACTGCAGTATTTTGTTCAATGATATCATGTTGTGATGGATGTGTGTCTGACAGCCCTGCACTTTAAAAAGATGAATTAATGTTAACATATTTTGAATAATACAGTACTTGAAAAACTTTAAGTTAAAAAGTTTGAGTAAAAGGTACTTGAAAATGTTAAGTTAAAATGAGACTATGTGAAGAATATATTACTTTAAAAGTTAAGTTACAGGTAAATATTTGATTAATGAAAGACTTTGAAATGTCTAGAACAATTTAAAAGCCTGTGACATTGTTTTGTGTAAAAATGATTTGATATTGGGATGTTTGTATATTTCTGTTTTGTTTAAAGGTTTTCAATCTATTATCCTCTGAATAAAAAATAAAAGGAAGAAGAGTTGAGCAGTTTCATCTTTTATGGTTTCTGGGCCATTTTTAAGTTTGGGCAGGAGCTGAACAATATAAAAACTGTGTATAACTTGACAATACCGATAAAATGGAAAATACAGAGGATAATATTATAAAAAATGATGATTATTCATTTAAGGTTAGATATAGAGAAAAGTTCATTGGTGAACTGACACTAAAAGTAGCGCTGGGTGTTTATAATAATAATGGATTAGATCTATATAGAGCTTTTCTATGAACACACATTCAAAGCATGTACAATGGGCAGCTGATACACTGGGATTCGAACCACCAACCCTTTGGTTTTTGGACGACCTGCCCTACCTCCTGATCCACAGCTGGTTAAAGATATTTTGTTTAGGATTTTGTTTAATATGTTGGTAAATGTGAAAGTGAAAAGCTCCTCACCTCATCCTCCTTCAACAATGGAATCCACTAAAGGGGAAAATACTTAATGGCCTCTTTAATTCAAACCATTGTTTCTTTAGTCTGATTTGGGTTAGAGTTGAAACATGGCAGCATCGGTATCTGGTACAGATATTAAAGAGTGAACCTCTGCTACAATGCATGAGCTCCAAATAAGATAGTTAGACTCTGAAACCCACATAAACAAGTTCCTCAGCAGTCAGATTATTCATTAGCAGAAGCATGAAAAGGCTATCGACAGTGCCAGCCTCAGCAGAACTTAAAATAAAGTCGGGTGTGCAGGTACAAACATTTGAAGTCAATGTAATCTAATACTTTTGGCTCAGTCGGTGGGATCTCTACTGCTACACTAACCATATTAGAGTTGTAGGCGTTCAGCTGTCTGTTCCTGCTCCACAGGGGGCACAGGATGGTCTACAAGTGTAAAAAAACATACAGTCCATAAGTGTTAGAATTATACAGCTGAAGAACATATAAAAACTGAAGCATTATATAATTAGAATGCAATATTATATAATCCTGATAACTATGTTTTGTTATTTGAATGTAATATGATATAGCTATGATTCCTGTGTTTTGCTGATTTGCTCTAAGTCAGGGCTGTCAAACTCATTTTAGTTCAGTTCCACATTCAGCTAAATTTGATCTGCAGTGGGCCGGACCAGTCAATAACAGAATAATATATAAATAATGTCAACTCCCATGATGTCATTGTGTGTTTTGGTCTGAGGCTCCGCCCATCACCTGTCTGCCAATCACAGAGTCAGTACCTTTGTTCATCCAGGTTGGCAGTTCCACTGAGCTGCAGCTGAACATTTATGAGCACAAACGTCTGACCTGAAGAAACCCAGAAGGACTAAAGGGATTATTCCAACTACGACAAAGAGACAAAGAGAAAAGAAACAAGGAGATGATTTAGAAACATGGAGACGACTGAAAGAGAAGGATTAGAAGACCGACGCCGGCTCTGCCTTAGACTGACCACCAGAAGAACCACTGAGAGCCGGGACCTGGTCTCTGCACCTGGTCCAGACCATCGGTCTCTGCACCCGGGGCTGGGCTGAGGTCTCTTCTCCTGACCCTGGTGAAGAGACTGCTGGTCTGGGACTGGTGAACAGACCGGGTACTGGTGTAGGACTGGTGTACAGACCTGGTACTGGTGTAGGACTGGTGAACAGACCTGGTACTGGTGTAGGACTGGTGAACAGACCGGTACTGGTGTAGGACTGGGTGAACAGACCTGGTACTGTGTAGGACTGGTGAACAGACCTGGTACTGGTGTAGGACTGGTGAACAGACCCTGGTACTGGTGTAGGACTGGTGTACAGACCTGGTACTGGTGTAGGACTGGTGAACAGACCTGGGTACTGGTGTAGGACTGGTGTACAGACCTGGTACTGGTGTAGGACTGGTGAACAGACCTGGTACTGGTGTAGGACTGGTGTACAGACCTGGTACTGGTGTAGGACTGGTGAACAGACCTGGTACTGGTGTAGGACTGGTGAACAGACCTGGTACTGGGTGTAGGACTTGTCTCTGTCCATGGTAGCTCCTTGTAGTTCAGGTTTTCTGTGGAAGTGACCTCTGAATGTAAGCGGTGTGTAATCCAAAAAGGGCGGGGGGGGGTGTTGGTCGGTACTTCCAGCGTCTGTGGTTTGGGTGGGGTGTGGGGGTGGGGTACAGTAGCGATCTGTGTTGCTTGAACTTCGCAGAAAAAAGTGAAACTTAAGGCTGGACAGGACGTTTGTCCTGTTCTATCATATATTCTACTGATGTAGACTCAGTCTGGTGATGGTTTTTCTGTATGAAATTTGTGGTGTGGTGGGACAGGATTAGTGGAAACACTGGTAGTAGACGCTCATGCTGGATCTGGCAACCCCTAGCCTGGGGGGAGGAGCAAGAGATACCATGCTTTACAGTATTTGGAATTGTGACTGCAGTACCAGTTTTGGCCACAGTCCTACATACGACACCTTTAATGATTGATTCATTGTTATTCTTAAATCCTGTTTCAGGTCTGTTTTATGGTCAGGTAATAAGTGTAATGAAGACGGAGGAGAGAGAACTGGAGTCAGATTCATGTGCATTTCACTTCTATCCATTCACATCCTAGACAGTAGACTGTGGTCAGTGGTCAGTAGACTGTGGTCAGTAGACTGTGGTCAGCGGTCAGTAGACTGTGGTCAGCGGTCAGTAGACTGTGGTCAGCGGTCAGCAGACTGTGGTCAGTGGTCAGTAGACTGTGGTCAGCGGTCAGTAGACTGTGGTCAGTGCCAGTGCAGCGTCACATTCAGAGGGACACATATCGGCTGTGGGGGCGGTGATAATGGATCGGATGCTGGATGGCGGTAATGGATGATTGACAGGAGGCTCAGCCAGGCTCGGCCAATTATTTCGTTCGGACCGATAAAATGATTGGTCAGATTTTATCAGAAATATGAGCAATATATGAGAATTAAACATTTGTGAGTTTTCGTACCTGGTGGATTTCTTTGACGTTCTAGTTGGACACAGGCTTGTTTGAAGCACTTTCATTCTCAGAGGACAGGCAGTTCTTACTTCATGGTCTTAGTTTTTCTTCTTGGCTGTAAAAGCCGTACAAGGTTGGATGTTTAAGTGCCACAATGAATGAAGAAGACTCCACTCAATTAAACGCCCTTCACTTCATTCTCTCTACAGGGATCGGCTTTAGAAACGCGGACGGGAAACCATCCTGCTGATGGAATTTGACAAACCTCACACTAAAACACCCAAAGTGCCCATGAGGAAGTTTGAGCTGATGGACGATCACATGAATTTGCACAATAAAGCACGGAAAGTGTTTTTGTACCGAGAGAAGAAGACAAGCCAAATATGAAGTCATTATCTGGTAGAGGAATAAGATGAATAGCTTTGGCAGCCCGAGGGGAGTTGGGCTCTTCTTGCACTGTGTTTACGTCAACAGTCAGTGCACTGCTTTCCAGCCTTATTTGGCGCCTGACTCCATTTGAACAGCACAAATTTCTGGCGACCCCAGACATTCAAAACAGAGACGTTTTTTAGGCAAAAATTAATTTGTTTTTGATCATGTAAGAGTTTGCTATACTATGTTGCAAATAAGGTTAATGTTAGAGGACATTTAGTCTGTATAATGTCTATTATTGTGGACATTTAGTCTGTATAATGTCTATTATTGTGGACATTTAGTCTATATAATGTCTATTATTGTGGCCATTTAGTCTATATAATGTCTATTATTGTGGACATTTAGTCTATATAATGTCTCTTATTGTGGACATTTAGTCTGTATAATGTCTATTATTGTGGACATTTAGTCTATATAATGTCTATTATTGTGGACATTTAGTCTATATAATGTCTATTATTGTGGACATTTAGTCTGTATAATGTCTATTATTGTGGACATTTAGTCTGTATAATGTCTATTATTGTGGACATTTAGTCTATATAATGTCTATTATTGTGGACATTTAGTCTATATAATGTCTCTTATTGTGGACATTTAGTCTGTATAATGTCTATTATTGTGGACATTTAGTCTATATAATGTCTATTATTGTGGACATTTAGTCTGTATAATGTCTATTATTGTGGACATTTAGTTTATATAATGTCTATTATTGTGGACATTTAGTCTATATAATGTCTATTATTGTGGACATTTAGTCTATATAATGTCTCTTATTGTGGACATTTAGTCTGTATAATGTCTATTATTGTGGACATTTAGTCTATATAATGTCTATTATTGTGGACATTTAGTCTGTATAATGTTCTATTTATTGTGGACATTTAGTCTGTATAATGTCTATTATTGTGGACATTTAGTCTGTATAATGTCTATTATTGTGGACATTTAGTCTGTATAATGTCTATTATTGTGGACAGAGGCAGTAAATCCAGGTGTAGATTACTGCACAAAGGCTCAGGATCTGTCCAGTCAGTCCAGCTGGGATTTACAAGGAGGACAATTAATACTGAACAAACAAGCACTGAAAACTATGAATTAATGAAAGAGCTGCAGCATCTGAAAATTCTGTTTTTTTTCTATTTGATGACTGAACAGGTTTCATTTTGTGGCCACTACATGCATAATATATAGACTACTGCTGCAGTTTATTTATGTTCAGGTGGCATAGTTCTCCTGTGCTCGTTCTCTCATCTGCTCAGAAATACATTAAAAGTTTTCAAGTTTTTGAAGTAGACTTTTTATTAATGTGTTGGATCGTATTTCTATTAAAAGCCTTGTCTTCTCCTGCCCCTATTCACTACCACAGCTCATTTTTCTTTCTTCTGGTTCTTTTTCTTCTTCTTTTGATTAATGACTGTGATAGCCTGCCGTAACGGTCTTGTAATTCATCCAATACATCCAAAAAAGTGAAATCAAATGAATCAAATCATGGTTCACTTTTAGCTGAACCTCTTTTCAAAGGACCAAGCGTTAAGCTGTTGAAGTCCAAATTAGGACTGACACCTGCATTATTGCTTCTGATCAAACTGAAATGTCCAAACTTACTACACATGGCCCTGAATTACATCCTGTACTACAGTGTTCTTCAACCTTGGGGTCGGGTGAAATTCCAAATGGGTCACCTGAAACTTCTAGTAATTGATTAAAAAAAAATACTAATAAAAAAATATATTGAGTTGACAGAGCCAATCCCAGTCCATATCAGACAAACTGTGGTTGTGAAACTGCAGCACTGTGGTTCTGTTTGTGTCACATGTTCACTGTGGTCAGTTTCAGATGCTGCAGCTCTTTCATAATTCATAGTTTCAGTTCTTGTTTGTTCAGTATTAATTGTCCTCCTTGTAAATCCCAGCTGGACTGACTGGACAGATCCTGAGCCTTGTGCAGTAATCTACACCTGGATTTACTGCCTCTGTCCACAATAATAGACATTATACAGACTAAATGTCCACAATAAGAGACATTATCACAGACTAAATGTCCCACATAATAGACATTATACAGACTAAATGTCCACAATAATAGACATTATAGACTAAATGTCCACAATAATAGACATTATACAGACTAAATGTCCACAATAATAGACATTATACAGACTAAATGTCCTCTGAAATTAACATTTATTTACAACATGGTATAGCAAACTATTACAGGATCAAAAACAAATTAATTTAGCTAAACAAAAAAAAAAGTCTCTGTTTTGAATGTCTGTGGTCGCCAGAAATTGTGGATGTTAAAATGGAGTCAGGAGCCAAAAAAGCTTGGAACCACTGCTGTACTGTGTGGAAAGAGAGTCGCCTATACCAGAGTGTACCAACCTACAGCCACCGAAACCCTCAGTCTGCGTATGTGACAGTTGGTGTTCGGATCCATTTAACTTCACATACAGACCAGATCAAAATCTTAAGACCAGTTTAAAATAGCTAGAATTTACCTTTGCACATTTGGATCTTAATGAGGTTTTAAGTAGAGCTACAATATACAAAAGCAAGAAGGGGGAGTGAGACAAAAAGCACTTTGAAAAAAGTCATTTATTGAAAACAACAAGTAAACTGAAATAGGCTGTTTATCAGCTGATCAAAAGTTTAAGACCGCAGGCTATAAAAGCCAAAATCTGCTCAAAATTCTCATTTTCTGTCGGGCATTCACACGGTCATGCCCTCCTGATGGCTAAAGCTCAGAAGCTTTCTCTTCTTGAACATGGTTGGATTCGTCCAGCTGCATAAGCGAGGCCTCTGGCAGCGTGCCATTGCTGCTGAGGTTGGACGCAGTAAAGACAGTCATTCTACATTTTTGGACAGATCCTGAGCATTATGGACCAAAAAAAGTCAAGTGGTAGACCCAAAAAAATGACACCTGCGCTGAGCCGGAGGATCCCATTGACTGTCTGTCAGGACACAGGGCGGTCCTCCACCCAAATGAAGGCCCTTACTGGTGCAGACTGCAGCGCAATAACCATCAGACGGCATCTGCAGGAAAAGGGTTTCAAAAACAAAAAAACAATTCAAAGACCTCGTCTCCTACAACGCCACAAAACTGCCCGTTAGACTTTGCCAGGAGCATCAAACTGGGACACTGAAAGGTGGAAAAAGTTTTATTCTCTTGATGAGAAAAATGGAACCTTGACGGTCCAGATGGCTTCCAACGTTACTGGCATGACAAGGGAGATCCCACCTGAGATGTTTCTCTACCCGGCACAGTGGAGGGGGGTCCATCATGATCTGGGGTGCTTTTTCATTCAGTGGAACACTGGAGCTTCAGGTGGTGCAGGGTGGTCAAACGGCGGCCGGTTACCTGCAGATGTTGCAGCGGGCATCCCTCATGACTGAGGGCCCTGGTCTGTGTGGGAACAACTGGGTTTAAAAACAGGACAACGCTGCAGTTCACAATGCTCGCTTGACCAAGGACTTCTTCAGGGAGAAGAACATCACTCTTTTGGACCATCCCGCATGTTCCCCTGATTTAAATCCCATAGAGAACATTTGGGGATGGATGGCAAGGGAAGTTTATAAAATGGCCATCAGTTCCACACAGTTGATGCCCTTGGTGAAGCCATCTTCACCACTTGGAGCAATGTTCCCACCAGCCTCCTGGAAACACTGCATCAAGCATGGCCAACGAATTTTTGAAATGATTAACAAGAACGGTGGAGCTACTCATTACTGAGTCCTACTGAGAACATTTTTTGTTCTGGTTTGGAGAGTTTTTTGTAATTTTTTGAGCGATGGTCTTAAACTTTTGATCAGCTGATAAACAGCCTATTTCAGTTTACTTGTTTTCAATAAATGACTTTTTCAAAGTGCTTTTTGTCTCACTCCCCCTTCTTGCTTTTGTATATTGTAGCTCTACTTAAACCTCATTAAGATCCAAATGTGCAAAAGGTCAATTCTAGCTTTTTTTCAACTGGTCTTAAGATTTTGATCAGGTCTGTATGTCAGTTCTCAGATTGCAGGAAAGAAGAAATGCAAACCTACTATTTCCTTCCTTTAGACAGTGAGGTGGCTGTATAATCAAGATTGAAGTCGGACAGTGCAGCAGGAAAACCAATTTCTATATGTTTGAAATGAAGGTAGACTGTGGCACAGAGCTCACCCTGGCTTTTATCTATTCACCCCACTTACTGGAGGAGACATAATGAACTGCAATTACCTTGAAAGCAGCACAATGCCAGCATGGGTTAACCAAGAGACTGTACCACAAAGGCCTCATTTGATTTAGGGATGTCATTAATAATAAAACCTCTGGTTCTGATTAAAAATTGAAAAAAGAGGCCGATTGTTCCTGGACATTTGAACAGCTGCTACAGTACTTTACCTTTTTTTTTTCCCATACTTAATCAGCCTTGTGTAAATTAATCATTTATCAACAAAGTTTGTTCCAGTTCAGTGAAGTTTTAATAGCTTTTAAGGTTATGGGCATGGCAGCTGAGAGGCATGTTCTTTTATCCAGTGACACTGGCAGCAGGGATAGGTTCGACCTAATGACAGGATTGTATGGAGGGATTTTCTTACCTAGCTTTAATACAGTTGTCTAAATAGGAATGAAAAATATGAAACCTGACCTAGGTACTTTTTATTTGTGTTTTTCTTTGTTAATTTTGATCCTAAGGACCAGTAATGGGAGGGTCTGCTCTGCTGGAAATATCGGGAAAAAAATTGTGGCCTTGTTGGTGTAAAAAAAATTAGGCGTTTTCTCACTTCTTTCCAATATTTTCAACTTTACTTCATTGGCAGTCAACTATTCCCCCAAGTTCTGACATCAGCCAATATGCCATTCTGTTCACCAAACAATAAACTCATTCCATGGAAAAAAAAAAAAAAAATTCAACCAAAATCAATGGGTCTGTGATGATTTCTCTACTAGTTGGTAATACAGGCCCAGAACCTCAATAGAATTTTAAGCTACTCTCAAAATTCCGAAAGACAGACTGGATATTTACATGGTTGTTAATGTCCACATGATTAAAAATCATGGCCTAGGCATCTTTTTAATTTCAGCATAACTGAGAAATCACTTGAGGTCTATGTGCCCTGAGATGTCAATCATTGATTTAAAAAAAAAAAAAAACAGCTCAGATTTACAAAGCAACGGCCGTAGTTTAGGAAATAAAAGTGGGCTGATATGATGACAGGTGGAGGCAGAAAGAAAAGAACTGCTGAAACTGGAGAAATAGAACAAAACATAAAAACGCCTTATTTTTTTGCATTAAACTGAGCCAAAATCATGCAGAAATGTGTTTTAAGAATTTTTTTCATTGGAGGTTGTCTCCATATGTGTTTTTTGCATCCTGAATGCATTTATTGACAGCTTACACAGCCCACTGAGGACTGAAGGAAAATTTTCATTTTTCAAAATTTTAAATCAAAAAATGGGGGGTACATACACTAATAAGGCCACAATTTTTTTTTTCCCGATATTTCCAGCAGAGCAGACCCTCCAATTATTGGTCCTTAGGATCAAAATTAACAACAAAAAAAACCCACAAATAAAAAGTATGGCAGACCATAAGTTCAACCCATTTTACTGAGTTTTGATACTTTGGCTCTCTGACAAACATGGACTGCTGCAGTTTCAAATCTGGCACAGGTTGCATCCGTCTAAACTGCAGATGTCCAGGATGTTCTCTGGAGTGAACCCCCTTTGCGATCGTTGTGGCTGGAGCTCGGCTTCACTGGCCCCATCATCACCGCCTGTGGGGCTGACTCTTCACAGACTTTGTCTCAGATTGTTAACAGACAGATCCCTCCAGACCCAATAATAATAATGTTTGTGTGGATCCAACAGGAGTGGACCTGAGCACTACACAGAGAGTTGTTTTGAAGTTTGTCACACTACTGGCCACACGCCTAATTCTGTTCAACTGGAAAAACAAAAATCCTCCAACTCACCAGGCTCTGATGAAAGATGTTATGCAACACTTACATTTGGAGAAAATCAAGTTTTCACTAAAAGATAATGGAAACTTATTTTATTCAATTTGGCAGCCCTTTATAGATTACTGTAATGTTAAATAACAGACCTCCTCCTCCTCCTCCTCCTCTTTTTTTTTTTGTGTGTGTATGTGTACATGTGAGTGCAGGTGTAATGTTCTTGTTCTGACACATAATGGATACTATAAAAGACTTTTTTTATATTGTAATTGCTCTAATTTCAATAAAAAGAGTTTATATATGAAACCTAAAACTTCTGAATTAAAATCAGAATATTGTGGTTTTGGATCGTTCAGAGCCTGACCTTGTTCTTGTGGAACAGCAGACATATCAGTGTTATTGGTGGTGATGCGATGCTGTACCATTGTGAAGAAGGACTTAGGCCAAATGACAGAGCTCTCAGTTACTGGTTGATCTACACCAGCGGCGGCTCATCAGTAGAGGGCGCTAGGGCACCACCCCACCTGTCCCACATGAAGACGGTAGGAGTCACATAAAATACTTTTAGAAAATCGTGAATATTTAAATGAGCTGTACATAATACAGCCTGTGAGTATCATGTATAATCTGCTTTCAAGTGTAGTTTAAACATGTTTTGGTTGTTTATGAGCATTAAATGATGTGTTTCCTGTTTGTGCAAAACTCTGCACCCGAGGCAGTAGACCCCCCCTCCCCCAATACAAAGACGAGAGCACCCCCACAGGAGTAAATGTCACATCTCAAAGAATCAAGACCTTTCTCAGAAATGCAATGTCACACAAGACTGCCACTTGTAGAAATTTTACCCCCGTATTTTTTTACTCCCTAAGAATTATGCACATGCTCCAAACCAACACATCCACATTCTTTATGATGTAAACATCCGGTAGTGAAACCTGTCGTTCCGAATTTATCCCATTTATCATTTACTACAGTAAATTTCACTTGATTTGGATATTCAAACTGCACAGTTTGTGGGGATAAAAATAATTTGGATATAAACCAGCACAGTGCTGTACCAAATTTGCCCACACAGTGCATATGTGCGAACACACTGGAAGTACGAAAACAATATGGAGTAAAATTATGTGACTCCGCACCTTTCTGAGGTAATTGAAAGATCACACGTGAAGGGATTTTTTCTACACTGAGCGCTGCTACCATGAAAGGTGTTTCAAATAAAATGATCCTAGTGTTAATCTGTGGATTGGAGCAGAATAGACGGACCACCACCTGCAGAGTTTCCACACAGGAGACTTCTAGAGCTGTTTTAGGAGAAACCAAGAACAATGAAGTGCATGGACAAAACCTGGGCACTACGTCACTAAGTCAGTGGTTCCAACCTGACCCCATTTTAACATCACACATTTCTGGTGACTCCAGACATTCAAACTGAGACTTTTTTTTTGTTTTTTTTTTTGCTCAAATTAATTTGTTTTGATCCTGTAATAGTTTTCTATCCTCTTTCAGATCCAGGTTAATGTTAGAGGACATTTAGTCTGTATAATGTCTGTTATTGTGGACAGAGGCAGTAAATCCAGGTGTAGATTACTGCACAAAGGCTCAGGATCTGTCCAGTCAGTCCAGCTGGGATTTACAAGGAGGACAATTAATACTGAACAAACAAGAACTGAAACTATGAATTATGAAAGAGCTGCAGCATCTGAAACTGACCACAGTGAACATGTGACACAGAAACAGAACCACAGTGCTGCAGTTTCACAACCACAGTTTTGTCATCTCTTTCATGTATAGCGATTGTCTCTCTCAACTCACCATATACTTTATATTAATTTTTTTTTTTTTTTTTTTAATCATTACTAGAAATTTCAGGTGACCCCATTTGAATTCCAGGCGACCCCACTTGGGGCCCCGACCCCAAGGTTGAAAAGCACTGCACTAAGTGTATCATGACTCAATAATTAATACTATTTTTGTTATTAAATGTTATTATTAATTATTAAATGCTGTTGCAATGTAGTTATTTTCTTTCCTTTAAATGCAGTACAGAAATTGACCACCTGTGAGATTAATTCCACAGAAACACTGTGTATCAGTTAAATATATACATCGCAGTGTGTAAACATCTCTGTATTCAGGTATTGTAGTGATATTCTGTTTGACGGTGTCAGGATGAAAGGATATGAGTAACATGAAATGAAAATCTGTGCAGAACAGAGGACAAGAAGCGGAGGTATTCAGTTAATGTACAACAGCCAGATACATAAAAAATGATCAAAGCGTGAAAACATTACAAAGACAGAAAAGAACAAAGCATGTAAGAGAAAAATTCAGCAATTTGCCAAAATTACAATTTCTTTATATACTATCAGATCAACACCTGGTCTCTGCAGATGTAATGTGGTATCTATGAGCCAAACAAAATGCATGAGAGAAATGTACTACTTCATGGTGTAGGCCAGTGTTTTTCAACCTTGGGTCGCCTGGAATTTCTAGTAATTAAAGGAATACAACATACATACATACATAATGTTGAGTTGACAGGCCATCCCAATGCATAACAGACAAACTGTGGTTGTGAAACTGCAGCACTGTGGTTCTGTTTGTGTGTCAAATGTTCATTGTGGTCAGTTTCAGATGCTGCAGCTCTTTCATAATTCATAGTTTCAGTTCTTGTTTGTTCAGTATTAATGTCTATTATTGTGGACAGAGGCAGTAAATCCCAGCTGGACTGACTGGACAGATCCTGAGCCTTTGTGCAGTAATCTACACCTGGATTTACTGCCTCTGTCCACAATAATAGACATTATACAGACTAAATGTCCACAATAATAGACATTATACAGACTAAATGTCCCAATAATAGACATTAATAGACTAATTCCACAATACATTATACAGACTAAATGTCCTCTAACATTAACATTTATTTGCAACATAGTATAGCAAACTATTACAGGATCAAAAATCTTATCTTATCTTAAATAAAATTCTGCAGTAATTAAACCTGGCTTTTCCCCCTCCATCCATAATAATATACATTATACAGACTAAATGTCATCTAAAATGAACATTTATTTGGAACATAGTATAGCAAACTGAGTGTCTGTTTTGAATGTCTGGGGTCTCCAGAAATTTGTGATGATAAAATGGGGTCAGGAGCCAGAAAAGGTTGGGAACCACTGGTGTAGATGCTCTAGGATTTCAGCAGTGAAAGAAATGCCTGTGTCCTCCCGTCCAGATTTGTGTGCCTGTTCAGAGTGTGGAAGCCTCCTCCCCGGCTGCTGTGGGTCAGGGGCACTCGCTCTTATGAATAGTAAAGTCTACTCTGCTGTGGCATTTCTTTCCTTCCAAACATGGAGCAAAAGGAGCACAATGAGAGGTCACCCCCCCGATGGATGTGTTGGAGCCGGAGTCAGGCGGCACAAAAACGCCCTCTGTGTTCTCCAACGCAGATAGAGTTTACAACCTTGCTGAGAGCATATACTATTTGAGTCCACGGGCAAAACTATGCAGTGAGCCGTGGTGCACCGACAAAGTGACTTACTGTGTATTGTAGCAGAAAATAAAACACCAACTGACAACATTCACTCACAGCATTTTCCAGCAACTGAGCAGGCTTTGCTACAGTGAAACAGGAGAATGATGAGAGCACAGAAACATAAACTCTGACAAGGTCTGAGCAGGAAAAACAACTGGAACTTTCTTTACAAAATGGCCTTTCTAAAAAAAAAACAAAAAAAAAAAGCTGATGCCAAGGATTTTGGCCTTTACTCAGAAAACAAACCATGGCACATATGTATAGAAAAAACAAAGTATTGACACTAGTGCTGGACTGTTGGTTCTTTGAAGGAGTCGTTCAGTCAGGAGTCGTTCACTGAAAAGAGTCGTTCAACAGACTGGCTCTGTTCTGTTTTTGCATTCTTTTGAAACACCAGTGTTTGAATGACTAAATAGGCTACATGTATGACTGACATTCCATTTTAAAGGTGTTGAATTGGCGCAGCAGTAAATATTATCTTACTGTAAAACAGAATGGTTAGTTCAAATGTGTGGGTTAATCCATGACATGAGAGGTGACATTAGACAAATGATGGAACTGGAGCAAAAACATCCCAGTACATTATGTGGACTAGTCTGTAGAAGAAAATGAGAAGAAAAAGAATTTTCTGATGCAAGAACATTTGATTCTCCTCAAAACAAGAACAATAAATGTGTGGAAACATACGGGAAAACTGCACAAACACAACAGTGATGAATCAGTGCAGTTACTGAAATACCTGAACTGGAGTCACATTCTCCAGTGTCATGTCCATCTGTTCTTTCTGAAAGTTCATCCAAATCCTCCTCCTTTTTCTTTGGTTCATTACTCACAGCTGCTCACTCACTCACTCTCAAACTTTTCTCTGGTGTCAACCAGTCTTCCAGCTCCTCCTCCAGTCTTCCAGCTCCGCCTCCTCCAGTCTTCTAGCTCCGCCTCCTCCAGCCTTCTAGCTCCTCCTCCTCCAGCCTTCTAGCTCCTCCTCCTCCATCTTCCAGCTTCGCCTCCTCCAGTCTTCCAGCTCCTCCTCCTTCAGTCTTCTAGCTCCGCCTCCTCCAGTTTTCCCTCCGCCTCCTCCAGTCTGCTCACCTCAAACTTCAAACTGTTGTTTTTTTTTAACTTCTTCCATCAGACATGCTCAGTGCACTCTTTTTTTTTCTAGAACATTCTCCTCCTTCCCAATCCCTCCCCAGTGATGCTAAACTGACAGGCAATCAGACACTCCCTCCTTAAAAAAAAAGGAAAAAAAAATGAACGGCTCTTTACAAAGACTCGTTCCCATCTTCATTTCAAAGAGCCGTTCAAAAGATTCGATTCGTTGGTGAATGTCACATCACTACTTGACACAGTAAGGAGACTACACCTGCTCAAATAAAAATCTGTCAAAATGTGTTTGCAGACACTTGAGGAGGTCAACACATTCAGCGAAGATGGAGACCATTCTGCACAGAAGGACTGTAAAATCAATATGAGCTTCTGTAGACGATCCAAGTAATATACTCTCATATTCTAAAGCTCCACTGCACTCTCATGTATATTGAAAGAAAAGAAAGGATGACCCTTCTATATAACCTAAGGAAGTAATTAACCCTCCTGTTCTGTTCAGGTCAGATGAGTCCATTTTAAATGATCTCTCACTGTGATCTCTACTATTCTAACATTACTGTAATAAAAGTGTCACATCAACTCATAACCTGCATTTGATGAATTTGAACACCCATTTCATGTTTATGTGACACAGATTATGTTTGGTGTGAATTTGTCTCACATTAGCTCATGTGAACGCTACAGGGCCCAGAGGTGTCAAATTTAGATTTAGTTTTCTTTGCTAATGTGAGACAAATGGTATTTCTAACACTGTCCCACCCACAGATGTCATGTTTGAACCCTCGTATTATCCTCCAATATTTAATAAACATTTGACCCCAATCTGACCTCAGGGATATTTGCCTCCAGAAAAGGATTTACATCAAACTGTTGACCAAGTTTTTGTGACAGGCACTTATTATTATTATTATTATTGTTGTTGTTGTTGTTGTTTTTAATAATAATAATAATAATAATAATATTAATAATAATAATAATATTATTATTATTATTATTATTATTTTATTATTATTACCTCTGCCAGAGGTATTGTGATCACTTTGCTTTGTGTGTTTGTGTGCATGTTTGTTTGTGTGCGTGTTGTTTGTTTGTTTGTTTGTTTGTTTGTGTTTGTTGTTAGCAAAGATAACTCAAAAGTTATGGACAGATTTTCATGAAATTTTCAGGAAATGTTGTCATTGACACAAGGAAGAAATGACTAAATTTTGGTGGTGATCAGCTGGGGCAGATCTGTCCTTGACGGAGGGTCTGCGCTCTCTGAGGGCTTTTCCTTGTTCTTACCTCTGTCAGGAGGTATTGGGAGTCACTTTGCTTTGTGTGCTTGTTTGTTTGTTTGTTTGTTTGTTTGTTTGTGTGTTTGTTTGTTTGTTCTCATCTTTAGTGTAAAACTCTTCCACCAATCTTTCCCAAATCTTCCCAACAGATAGGCCTAGGTCCTGGGACCAACCCAGTCCATTTTGGTCCCAGTAGCCAAAGTTCAAGGTCACAGCAAGGTCACAACATCTACATTTTCCATCTGTCATCATTCAGACATTTTCCAAAATTCATAAAAAAAATTCCAAACGACTCCGATTCTCCTCCAGTTGGATCCACCTGTAGCTTAGAACAGTCTCTTGTATGTGGAACTAAATTGTCCACATCCACCGTGGAATGTGGACTCTGTGGACATTTACACTGAACATGAAAATCCCATTTCCCACACATTTAAAATTAGAACTCAACTAATATTGATGTGAATTGAATCTAATTGGACAGACACATGACTGGGACCAGATTCAACTGTTTCTGCTGTATGGAACAACCTGGAAACTGTTGGATTTAAACAGAAAGAGTTGATCCACACATGCACAGTGTTCAGGCTGAAGGAGGAGCTCTGATTTCTGAACGCTGGTTTTTCTATCAGCACACTTTGAAATATTTCCTATTGAGCAAGACGGTTGAATTTTTGGGCCTAGGGAGCCCCCCCCACCCCCGATCACACACAAGATTTAATCATTTCTTCCTTGTGCCAGTATCAACATTTCCTGAAAATTTCATGAAAATCCGTCCAGAACTTTTTGAGTTATCCTGCGAACAAACAAAACAAACGAACAAACACATGACGCACACACACAAAAGCAAAGCGTCACAACACCTCCTGGCAGAGGTAATTAGACAGATTTTGATGAAATTTTCAGGAAATGTTGATACTGGCACAAGGAACAAATGATTAAATTTTGGTGTTGATTGGGGGGGGGGGGGGCTGATGTGCCTTGGTGGAGGGTCTGAGTGCTTTTCTAGTTATTATTAATATTGTACTTGAGGTGATCCTTTGGAGGGGAGTCAGGTGTAGTTGAAAGACTTGGATGTGCTCGACTCCAAGCCGACACTGGCTTCCTCAGTTTGGCAGGAGTTCACAAGTCCAGCTGTTCCCACAGGCCCACACCATGAGAAATGTCAAAGATCTGGTGGAATGGTTGTTTTTTTCCACCCCCCCGTTATGTATCTACTCAAAAGTGTAGGTGTGTGGATGTTAGGTCACACACACTCCAGCTAAAACAGCATGGGGTCAAACTGACCCCAGAGGAACACCAATGTGTGCAGCATGTGTTCAGCACATGGACAAACTACAAAAGCACTCAGAGAGCGCAGACCATGGTTCGAGTAGTTTGGGATTTTTCATTCCAGTTTAGTTTATTTAGTTTTGACTCGTTTTTCCTCTAATTCAGTTTGTTTTAATTAGTTTTAGAGCAGGTTTGCTAGTTTTTATTAGTTGTTGTTTTTTTCTAAATGCTTAGTTTTAGTTCAGTGGTCCTCTTTTCTCTTCTTCGCCGTCATATTCAAATCAATCCCAGACAGGACTCTGCTGCTTTAGACTCCATGTTTCCAGGTGGAGTGGGGACCAGAAGACGACTGGAAACCAAGTGACAAGAAGTGATGCACCCTTAAATATCATACGGTGCCAGCAGCTAAAATTGCTTGAGGAAATAAATCAATTTCGACATCCGACATTGACAAAAACAAAAACGAAGGGAATTTTATCCATAATTTTTATCCCTTTTAGTTAGTTTTATCAACACACAATACAGTTTCAGTTAGTTATGGGTTTTTTTCTTTTAATTGTAGTTTTTATTTATTTCAGTTAATGAATATGTTTTTACAATTCTAGTTTTCATCATTTCATTGGTTTTCGTTAACGATAATAACCTTGGCACAGATCAGTCTCTGCCAGAGTGGGGACCAGAAGACAACTGGAAACCACAAGTGATAAGAAGTGACGGACCGTCAAGTGCTGCACTATCTAACTAGCTAAAATTGCCAGAGTGAAATAATCCATTTCATATCAATCCGACATTGACAAAGGGGTCATTCCACATGAAATCAACAGATTTTAAGAAAAACCCCACCTGACCCTCTCATATTTTTCTACATTTTTACATACTTCTAGTGCATTATATATGATGGGAAAATCCAAAATGTCAAGGCTTAATTGTAAATAGTTCCACAGTTCTGTCCATTTGAAGCAGATAGGGGGTACCCAAAAATTGCGACCCAAATTCAGACTGTAAATGTTGGTCTATTTTCAGCTTCTATAACTTCTGAACAACAAGAGCTAGAGGTCTGAAATGTTCAGAATCATTTCACAGGAATCTATAGTCCTAAGAAATGGGAAAATATTGACTTAAAATTTGTAATTGCATGTTACAGAGAATGACAAAGTTGAGATTTTATCCATCGCAAACTTGTAAAATGCTCCTTTTGTCCACTCATTCCACACAAACTAATCCTCATATTCAGTGTAAGTGTTCTGTGTTCTATCTGTTCTACTGAGGGAACGGATCTGTGCAAAATGAAGGTCTATGTTCTGTTCTGGATGAGATATGAACAACTTTCATTCTCTGTAACATGCAATTAGAAATTTTTAGACAATATTTTCACATTTCTTAGGACTATAGATTCCTGTGAAATGATTCTGTAAATTTCAGACCTCTAGCTCTTGTTGTTCAGAAGTTAGAGAAGCCTGAAAATAGACCAACATTTCAAATCTGAATTTTGGTCGCAATTTTAGGGTAGGCCCTACATAATAATAATAATAATAATAATAATGATAATGATGGATTAGATTTCTATAGCGCTTTTCTATGAATGCATACTCAAAGCGCACACAGTGGATCCATTACTCATTCACTCTCACATTCTCCCTCTGGTGGTGGTAAACTACATCTGTATCCACAGTTGCCCTGGGGCAGACTGACAGACGCATGGCAGCCAATTTGTGCCTACGGCCCCTCCCACCACCACCGAACAGTCATACACCAGTATGAGTAGCAGCACTGGAGGGAAGGAGGGTGAAGTGCCTTGCCCAAGGACACAACAGCACATGGACAGAGCGGGATTCGAACTGCCAACCCTTCAGTTATTGGACAACCTGCTCTACCATCTGAGCCATGGCCACCCCAACAAATGGCCTATTTCAAATGGTCAAAACTGTGGAACTATTTACAATTCAGCCTTAAAATTTTGGATTTTCCCATCATATATAATGTTCTAGAAGTATGTGAAAATGTAGAAAAATCTGAGAGGGTCAGGTGGAACCACTGGATGAAATTATATGGAATGACCCAAAGACGAAAACAAAGGGAATTTTATCCATAATTTTTAATCCATTTTAAGTTAGTTTAGTTTTATAAATAACACACAATACAGTTTTAGTTAGTTATCATTTTTCTTTTAATTCTAATTTTTATTTATTTCAGTTAACGAAAATGTTTTTCAATTCTAGTTTTCATCATTTTGTTAGTTTTCATTAACGATAATAACTTGCTTGAGAAATGGGCAGAGAGACGGAGGAGTGCAGCTGAGCTCCATCCAGGGCACAGCTGACATAATCTAATCAGTGACTGGTAATTACAGCTGTCAGTCATGGGTTTTAAACCCCTCTACCTGTCTGAAACTGCCTATGATTAGCCTTAGTGTGGGGAACAGGGAAAGATTTCTACATCCCAAAAACACAGAGAAGGAGTACACCCAGAAGTCTCATGTCCTCTCAGATTACTTTAATAATAATAATATAATAATAATAATAATAATAATAATGAATAATAATAATAATAATAATAATAATAATAATAATAATAATATAATAATAATAATTTCAGAATATTTGTCCAATGATGGAAAATAAATAAATAAATAAATAAATAAATAAAATAATAATATAATAATAAAAAAAATAAAAATCACACACTGCTGCTTTAAACCCATAAGGACCCACTGTGACTTCGTGTGGCAGTTCCCAGATACATTGTTCTCGATCTCTTTAACCTTTCCTACGTGATTTATCACCATTTATTATAATATTATCCTCTGAATATGGTATTTTTCCAGTTAAAATTATGTATTTTCCTATGTTTAACTGACTGATCACGTAGATGTTCATTAAAGCTCAGAGTAAAGTCAAAAGGTGATTGTACCAAAACAGAAAAAAACTGAAGAAAAAGTGACTTTTTCTGTAAAACACATCATTAACTGAACATACAAACAAGTGTGTCCATCCACTGTCATTGATCCAACTCCATGGGTTTTACTGGTGAATCAATGCTGTAGAAGATGACGGTGTTTCCATGGTAACTACGGAGCCTCTGAACGTCCAAATGGGTCATATCTGATGACCATGAAAAGATGATAAACTGTATTTTGCACCAATTATTGACATTGATTGATAAGATTAATGGATCAATAGGTATTAAACAGTTTAGATCAGCAGATGGTTTTCGTCACTGTTATATGTTTGGGTCTTTACTGGTTAATAAATTATCTTGTTGTGAAACAGCGGCAGCATAAAGCAAACAGGCTCATGAAGAAATATCCAGAGCATCTTCAAGGTTTCAGCTCAAGCACTAACAATGGAATATAGAACTGTTTATTGATTTATTTAGAAAATTAGACTGGAACAATTTAGTTTGATAAAGCCTGTCACTCATGACTTAACATGACCCTAATTTTTTTTTTTTCTCCCCTTGGTGACTGTTACGTAGGCCATATGTGACAAATCGGTGACTCCTTTTGTTCCACATAACATCCTCATAAATGTGCTTCAGATTGTGTGGACAGGCTGACGGATCAGCTGGAATGGCCAGTGTCCTTACCGGCGGTGAAGTCTGACCTTGTTTTCCAGTGAAAAGGCGCTGCATTGGTCATCAGTGCTGTATGAGCAGACTGTGGCTGTGTCTGAGCTCAGAGGCTCAGCAGTGGAACAGCATGGATGAGGATCTGCTGCCACCTGCTGTCTAAAAGCTGTAGTACAGATGAAAGAACCACATCAGAGAAAATACATTCAGGTTTTAGGACTTTATTTACCATCCACCGACAGGTCAGGCACAAAGGAACTGTTGTGCAGAACGCTCTTTGAGTCAGGTAAATAGGCACGTTTATAAAAAAAAAAAAAAAAACACATATTCTGTCTACATGCCACAATCTGATATATGAATGAGCCTCCAGGAGTTACAGCAAAACTTTCAGAGAGAAGAAACATTTCTTTAAATATATTCAGCTGACATTTACATTTATTTACTTATATGCATTTGGCAGATGCTTTTTCCAAAGTGACTTACAGGAGAAAACCAATCAAATCAATCAGTCAATCAAACTTTATTTCTATAGCACCAGATCACAACAGAAGTTCTCTCATGACACTTTATAGACAGAGTTGGTCCGAATCAGACTGAAGGCATTTTACAGAAACCAACAGAACCCTCCAGGAGCAAACACTGGTGAGAGGGGACAGAGGAAGGAAAAAGTACCTTTAACAGCAGAGAGAGAGAGAGAGAGGAGAGAGAGAGAGAGAGAGAGGAGAGAGAGAGAGAGAGAGAGAGGAGAGAGAGAGAGAGAGAGAGAGAGAGAGAGAGAGGAGAGAGAGAGAGAGAGAGAGAGAGAGAGAGAGGAAGGAAAAAGTACCTTTAAAAGCAGAGAGAGAGAGAGAGAGAGGAGAGAGAGAGAGAGAGAGAGAGAGAGAGAGAGAGAGAGGAGAGAGAGGAGA